>NW_008613067.1:0-13002 GCF_000691845.1 Merops nubicus | reverse complement strand
CAAGTACTGCCTTAACCTATATACTTTATGAATGCAGCTGAGTAATTTCCTCTTAAAGAAATTACTGCTATTCAGAACTCTAAAGCAAGAAGAATATGGACAAAGGAATGTAACTAGGCTCTTGTGGCTAATATCAGTAGCAAAGTGTCATTTGTATTGATGCCAATTATCTTCTCTTTCAGTGCAATTAGAAGAAAAATTTCCCCATTTGTGATGTCATTTGGATTCAGGTAAAAAATAATGCTTGTAATATGGGCAGGGTAGAAATAATCCTTATTTCTTATTTAAGAACTTGGGTGTTTCTTGAACAGCAGTGACTCCAGCCTGCTCTGTCTGGGAAGTACTGAACTGTTACTCCAGGAAAGGGTAACTTGAGAACAGTACTTAGATTATGAGGGGATAAAAAAGAGTCTTAAACTGATACAGAACAGCTGTGGAATTTTAGGTTAGTGACTACAGCTGGGTCTGAGGTACATGGGGTGTTCTGTATGGATGATGTACCCTGTGTAGTTCACTTGAGATACAAGTTGAATCCTTCAGGTGCTTATTCAAGTAGGCATAAATCTGCAGACAAGGGAACATCTCTTTCTGGAACACCTTAAAACAAAACCCAGGCTTGGGCTCTTCAGGCAGTAAATGTCAGCCATGCATTCCTATCTCTCAAGCTGACTTTTGTTTTTCTTTTTTTGTAGAGTATTTGGAGTTGTACTTATCATTGTGGACATTATAGTGGTCATTGTGGATCTGGCTATCAATGAGAAGAAAGGTGTCAGAGAGATCCTTGAGGGCATTTCCCTGGCAATAGCACTCTTCTTTCTCGTGGATGTTCTCCTGAGGGTGTTTGTTGAAGGGTAAGACATTGGTGTGGCAAGTCTTCAGGTGACACTTCAAGCCTGGACTAGCAACATGGGTGCTCTGTAGGGTGGTGGTCTGGTCATAGACAGTGGCCATGTCTTGTCTTGGTTACCCTTCTGTGGGATAACCTGGAAATTGCTTCTGGTATGAGTGAGAGCTTGGAAACTGCACCAGCTTTGTTGTGACTTGGGTGGATCAGGTGTAAGATTTTTTTTCTCTTAGTGAGTCTTCAGTGCTTGTTGTTAAGAACTGCTTCAGCAGAGGCTGATTATCTTCCTGAAGATGTATTTCAATGGGCATCTGTCCAAACCTCACCTCTGTTTCAGCTTCAGGAACTACTTCCAGTCCAAACTGAACATTTTGGATGCATTCATAGTGGTGGGCACGTTGCTCATTAACATGACATACTCCTTCTCAGACCTTGCTGCAGCAGATCAGATACCAAGGTAAGAATGGTGTGGCAGCTGTTAAATGTGAGCTCTCTTTTCTTGGCAGCCTTCTAAGAACTCTCTTGGGCACCTCTCAGCTAGATGTGTGCACAGCAGGGCATGAATTTGGCTGTGATTAGTGTTTCATGGCACAGGCTGATGGAACAGAGAGATAACTTTAGTCTACAGTTACATTGTAGGCTGTCCCTGTCTCAGTGGCAGAGGTGACCTAAACACATCAGTTGGGTTAACTACAAGTGAATAGTGAGGCCATCAAATGCTTTCACTCCTGTTTTTCTGGGGGAAAGTGTGCAGTAGACCTAATAGAGAGTCTGAAGAAGTTCAGAAAGAAGAGCTGGATTAGAATAGTGAGTGGAACAGACAACTCAGGGAGAATCTCCATCTAGTGGATCTTGAAACAGAAAGAGTTGCCACACTGTCTTGTTTCCTTCACCTTGCTTTCCCTAAAGCCCCATGGTAACATATGTTGGATTTTCCAGCTATGCCCTGAGGGGAATGGAAATGTGCTGTTTAGATGCATGAGTTAATTTGAGTCTATTTCTGTCTGATCTCTGTAGCTTGATCAGATGATTAATTTTAGAGTTGTAGTTCTGTCTTCATCAGGAACAGATTGCTTTCCCAGGTTATCTGCACTGGGTTTGAATTGGTGAAGCTTGCTTGTACCAGCCAGGGAAAGAAGCTGAGCTCTCTTCTTTATTAAGAAAAAAAATATAATTTTATATATAAACTTTTTTAAATATCATCCCCCACAGTTTGGCTATTGAGGGGGAGAACTTTTCTTCTAGAAGAAACTAACTCAAAGTCTATGTACTGAAGAATCCAATGTTGGGCAGACATCTAGAAGTACTATCTGTCTCTTCAAATATCAGCTAAACTCAGGTTTCAAAAGTAGAACTGTGAAAGGATTCTGCAGCCTCAGAACCATCAAAGGCTGTTTCCTTCTAGGTCTTCAAACATTAATCTGAGTTTAATGATTACTTCCCCTCTCTCTGGCCACACTTTTCTAAATGGGCTTTCATCTTATGGCAGCACCCAGTTAAAGGTAGGAGCAATAACTAGTAAAGAGCAGTGCAGGTTAGTGTCACAGTGCTGTGCTAGCAATAGGCCTGATCCTGCACTGACCCAGCCTGCTGTAGGTTGGTGTGTGCAGGTTCCTTGTATCCTGACTTGCTGAAGCTGGTGGGGCTTTAGAATAGGTGCTTGGGTCACATAAAGAGGAGTTCATGCTGGTGGCTCTCAGAAGACACTCAGCTAGGGCCTACCATCCTACCTATGCAATTCTTGAGGCCCTCTAAGGCTTCTCTTCAGTCCTGTTCTGGCCAAAATACTATGTAGCACTAGATGATACCTCTGGATTGGCCAAATCCCAAATCTTGATGAGATGGTCTTACCACCTAACACTCCAGTAATGTCCACACCATCCAGCTCATTCCCAGTAGCCTACCTGGGGTTTGTTGCTTTTCTTTCCTCAGGCCTTCTTCAGGAAGCAAACAGCAGTCTTAAAGTGCCCAATACACCTCAAAATTAGAATCTGAGCAGCTTTTATGTGGATGAGAGCTTAGGTGACAAGTGCAATTTTGGTGGGTGTGCACTGGGATGAGTTACCCATTTCCTTGAGATGTGACCTATAAAAGGACATTGAGGAATGAGAGCTGGGTCTCATTCTGGGAGCTAATGGTTAACCAGCTAGGTTAGGGCAGAATGCACACTGCTGTTACCCTGAAGAGCTGCTTCTTGCAGTTGTTTCAGGCTGGGGAGAGAGTCTATGGAGTCTTCAGTTCAGTGTAGGTTCATTTTCTTGGCTGCTAGCTCCAAGGGAATTCTGTTTTGCAAAGATCAGGGTGATCCTGGACTAGGAAGGAGCTGGGGGAAGAACAAAACTGAAGCTTTACTCCACGTGTCTAGGACAACCTTGTCTTGCTGACTTTAAGCTCCACATCAGTGGAGAGCAGACTATCCCATCACCTCCACTGGAAGACAATGTTTCCATAATGCAGTCCCCTTAGTGTAGGTTTTCACCAGGATTTTTGTCTAAGTATATCAGGATCTGATATATATATAAGCATATGTTCCTTAAGTATATGCTCACCTACCTCCTTAAGGAATAAATGTTAGTTTACCCTAGTCCCTAAGGGTATGAGGAAGCAGCTGCCCCTGTTCATGTTTTTTCCCTTGGAATCACTCACATAAGCATCTTGCTTGCCTCAAAGTTCAACAGCCGTTCAAAGTTCATCAAACCAAATCATCTGCTCAGATTGCTGAATGATTAAACACAGGGTTTATACTGATGTCTTCTCAGGTTTCTTAACTGAGGCATGATGTATATGTACAGCCTGTGAAGCTTCTCTTTTCAGCTATCTTTCAGATGGCTACTTGCATGGTATACTTGAGAACAAGCTTCAGGGAAGAAGAATTTGAGGCTAATAACATAAGTATTGTTAAAGGAATTTGTCTTGCTGGGCAGAGGTGCCTGTGAAAGTCTGTTTGGAGAAGTAGGGGATTTCCTGGTTCTGTTAGCTGTTCAGAACATGTACTACTCCCAGAAACTCAATAAATCCATAGCATTCTTCAAGCATAGTATCCTTTCTCCAAAATCAGCCTGATAAGTCCTAAACAAAGCTTTAAACTGTCTGTGACACAGCTTTGAAAGATCTCTGAGCTTTGGCTCTAATGGTGTTCCCTTTGTTTCATGGTGCTCTGGCTCCCATCTAGGATGGTCACTCTGCTCCGAGTTCTGAGAATCATCATCTTGATAAGAATATTTCGCCTGGCTTCACAAAAGAAGCAACTTGAAGTGGTGACCAGGAGGATGGTAAGTTGGCCTCATGGTATATCTAGGCTACTATCAATGTTTCCAGCCCTGCCCCTTTCTCCAGGCAGCCATCAATGGTGAGCAGCAAGACTGTCTGCAGCTGAGAAGACTGCCTGAGCAGCATGGCTGGTCAGTGTCCCTGACAGGCTGCAGGAGCTGAGCACCCAGCTTCTGGTCATTCCAAACTTGCCTCAAGCAGGCAGCAGCTTGACCTGGAACGGCAGCATATCAAAGGGATTGCAACACCACCCTGTGTCTGGTTGGTGTGGTGCACAGACTGCTTTCCCTCACGTGGGGGAGGACAGGAATTTTACTGCTGCTGCTGCTTATTCCAGGTGAAACAAAAAAAAAACCCTTGCTGTTGAAGCCATATGTGCTGTAAAAGCCTCTTTATTTTCATCAAGTGCCCTAGAGGGGTACTTGAAGCTTCTAGTATACCCTCTTGCTCAGGAATAAGCAGTCTTGGTTCTGCTGCCCTGAACTTCCTTCCCTCAGTACCCAACCACTCAAATAGTGATGAGAGATTCATGCTGGAACCTGCAGTGTTCTTTCCACTAGAATAAACTTTGATACTTAAGGCTAAAAAAAAATCTGTATGGAGCTTCTGCAAGCTAACACAAACTTCCAATGCTGTGAAGCTTACTACAGCAAAATGAGGCTCTGATACTCATCACTTCAGAATCTGGGTGGTTGATTTTTTTTCCTTTTTCCTAGTAACAGGCAACAGTTGTTGATTTTTGGCATTCCTCTACTTTTTTTGGCAGGTCTCTGAAAACAAAAGGCGTTATATGAAGGATGGCTTTGATCTGGATCTCACTTACATTACTGGTTTGTGGAAGCAAATGTCACTTTAGAGCATGTTACATGGTGCTAGCTCTAGATGTTCAGTTAGTAAGTGCTTGATGTGAAACACAGGCAATGTCTTAGACTAATGAAACTTAAGTATGAAGTCAAACCAGGCCTGCTCCTTTTCTGTGGGATTTTGAAATGTGGATTCCTGACTCTGACACTGTTCTCAAGGTTTAGCCTACTGGGAGAGAGGTTGTACCTGCTGTATGCAGTGATAAAAATTCTCCTGAGGCCTGGGAGAACATTGACTAACTCAATATTTTTGCCTGTGATTCTATGGACACTGACATTTAATGGCAGCTGATGCTTCAGGAAGCATTATTTTCCTGCTCTAGCTATACTAAATACAGAAGAGAACCTCTCAGAAATGGGTAGGAGGTTCTTAGGGTAGAAGTGAGCTGTTTCATGACAACGTAGCTCTGAGTGCTGTGGTTCCAGGTGGGGAGGGTTCCCCTGTTGCTCTGACTGCTGTCCTTCCCACAGATCGCATCATTGCAATGTCATTTCCATCTTCTGGGAAGCAGTCCTTCTACAGGAACCCCATCAAGGTAAGAACTTCTCATCTGACAAGCTCAGTAGTCTTGAATGCTGTTTGTTTTCACTGATTTCCATGTGGACTAGTTAAGTCAATCCTAGTCCTGCTGTCCTGGCTTGTTGGAATGAATAAGTGGTGATCTCCTCTGTGCTGTGGGGCTTGTGTTGTAGTGTCTTAGCTAAGCCTGGTGGGATGTATTGTCCAGTCTGTGCACACTGGTGCTCTGATGCTCCTGTTCCTTGGAAGTGCTTCAGAGAACCATCCCAGGCTGCTAACAGCACGAGTAATGAGAACTGTCTATTTGTCTAAAGGTGTTTAAAAAGCCTGCATGAATACCCTTTAGAGCTACATTGCCTGATGTTCTGGAAATGTAAATATCTAAGGCAGGGAAGACAGTTGCAGTAGTACCTTTATTCCAGGCAAGGACCTGAGCTGCTGGAAGGGGCTGCTGGCCAAGGGCTCTTGATGAATGCTGTTGGTGATCCCACTTGGGTGATGGGGGAGGAGGTGGCAGTGGTGATAAGGAGTAGAGCACTAACTGCTCTGAACTCATGTCTTGTCATTGTTTTAGGAAGTTGCAAGGTTTTTGGACACCAAACATGCAGACCACTATAAAGTCTACAATCTCTGCAGTAAGTATGTTTAGCTGCTGACTGCCTTGAAATACCTTGAAAAGAAGTTTGTTTTTTCTTTGTTTAGCAGTCTGATGCAATACCAGATCTCAAAGAATTTAATCTGTCACAAGCACACAGCTGTCTACCTGCTGTCCTGCACATGGCTGTTGATTTAGAGTATCTAATACATTGTACTGAAGCTTGCAAAGGACACACTGGATGCCTTGTAGTTTAGACTTCCATGTTTATGTTGAGCATTAGCTTCTATGTTTTAAAAGCTACTGATTAAAACTAAACCTGAGCTTGGAGATGGGTTCTCACTTAGAAGTGTGAAAAACAAGCTAAGCAAGCATGATTTTAGCCAAATTGCATTTTTTTTTTTCCCCACTTTGTGTTTAAAGCACAGTAGTAAAAATAGATACTAGTTATGTTCAGACCAGCAGCTGTGTCACAAGCCACTTTCTTTGTTGCAAATCTGTTCCCTTTCCTGGCATAACTCCAGATCTTTGGTTGTAGGTGAAAAAGGCTATGACCCCAAGTACTTCCACTACAGGGTGGAAAGGATCTTTATTGATGACCACAATGTCCCAGCATTGCAGTGAGTCTTGTCAAGAAATGCTTACATCCTGATAGTTCTGTTGGCATTTGCTTTGATCCCTGATTTCCCTTTCCTCTAGGGACATGCTGAAATTCACTGCCAGTGTCCGTGAGTGGATGAGTCAAGATGAAAAGAACATCATAGCAATTCACTGCAAAGGAGGCAAAGGTGGGACTGCTCATGTGTCACTTGTGTATGCTGCAAATTGCATGTTATTCCTCTCGTGGCCTCTTTGATGTTAGTGTGGCCTTAAGCTGTACTGTGAGATGGGTTTTGAGTGTAACTTGACAAATTCTGCAGTCCCTGGGGTGACCAGCAACAGTATCAAGTCTTGCAGTGGGATGCTAACAGGGTAGTTGAAGCTACTGCACATGAGCTGACCCACAAGTGCTCTCCACAACCTCTGGTAGTCCAGGAGCTGTTGAAGTGCATAGGTAACTATGCAAATAAGACAGATTTCACTGCAGACATCTGTAATTTTTCAGCCACTTGGAGTTAGTACTAGAAATACTTGGCTTAAACCAGGTGGTTCCTTAACATAAAGAAGGCTCTTTCTCCCACTTGGGACAGTAGGCTTAAAAGGTTTTGCAAAACTGAAGCTTCCTGCAGGCAAAAAAACCAGCTTGAAGAACAGGTGTAGGGTGGATGACTTGATCTCTGAGATTTTAAATTCAAAACTGAGTCTCTACTGGAGTCTGTGCTAGCAGGCTTGATGCCTTCATGCCTTCTTAGTGGCAGCAGGAGGGGAGAAAAGTTGGAGCAGAGAAGGAACTCGTGAGGTTTAGAGCATTGGCAAGTGCCAGTCTATAACCTAATCTAGTAGTGTGTACTTCACTATCACCTACAAAATGGAGTATGCAGGTGCTGGCCAGCTTCCTAAGTATCTCCAGAAATACTGCAAAAAAACCCATGGGGACTGCTTTTTAGGAACAAGTTAAACTGCAGTTTCTTGTCTTTAACTCCTTCCTAGAAATGTAGGCACTTGACCACTCTGCTGTCAGTTATCTCCTGCTTTCTCTTCTACTTCAAAAGATATAACTTCATCTGCACAAAAATAGTCCTAAATACCTTTGAATTTCTGGAGTTCAACCTGTCTCTTTCTTCTACTACAGGCAGGACTGGATAGAAATGTAGGCACTTGACCACTCTGCTGTCAGTTATCTCCTGCTTTCTCTTCTACTTCAAAAGAGATAACTTCACAAAAATAATCCTAAATACCTTTGAATTTCTGAAGTTCAACCTGTCTTTCTTCTAATACAGGTAGGACTGGAACCATGGTCTGTACCTGGCTCATAGACAGTGACCAGTTTGAGAGTGCAAAGGTAAAAATGTTGTTTATATTTTTTGATTCCTCTAGTATTCAAAATGTCCCTTTAGTACCTAATTTAATTGATGAAATGCACTAATACTCAGAAAAAAAAATCTGTACTGGAAAAATGTTTCTGTGAACAACGTTTTACAAAAGTTCTTGCAAATCTTGCTACTATGTAAATTCCTTTCTGATGAAGAGTATTCTTGGTCAGGAAAAAACTGGGCAAGTAGAATTTAACAGGATACCAACTTTGAAGCACTTTTGGAGGCATTACAGACCTAGGATCTTGAGCAACAACTTCTTAAACTGTAGATGTCTTCTGAGCACGTTATGCTAGTGTTCCTGTTTTTAAAGTGCATTTTTTCCCCTAATCTCACTCTAAGTAGTGTGAGGCATCAAGACTTGTCTTGTCTTGCCAGAAGTACAGCAAGAAGCCCTTCTGGGGAAAGGGAGAAAGATCAAGTCCCAGCCAGGATAGCTGCATGTGCTGCTCTAGTACCCCAGGTTTGGTCTATCAGCCTGGAAAGCTGGGCTGCAGAAGGCCCAGGTCACCCAGGGTGTGATATATCCATTTAATCACTTGTCTTCCTGAGTTTGGTTTCTGAAGATCTTAACTGATGTTCAGCTTGGTCTTCTACAGGCTATTTGAGAAATATAGATGGTTCTAAAGCAATTGCTCATTCAGTGAGCTTTATTAGGACCCTCTCATGGATGACAGACTTAATGTACCTGACTTCCTAATTAGTACTGCTTTTATTCTAGTTAAGGCTCCTTTAGAAGGTACCAAACCAGCTGTTGCACATGTGTCATTCTAGCTTACTGCTGACTTCCCAGGAAGGGGAATGGTGGTGGGATAAATGTCTTAACCCTTAAAATTATCTCCCTGCACAGGAGAGTCTGGACTACTTTGGGGAGCGAAGAACTGATAGAAGCACAAGTACCAAGTTTCAAGGAGTTGAAACTCCATCCCAGGTGAGCTTGGGCATGTGCAGTAACAGTCACCAAACCAACAGCAGCCTTCTGAGTGCTTATGCTGTCCCACCTCCCCTGCCTTGTTTCAGAGATGTCAGTTCCTGCTAATGCTTAACTCCTGAACTTTGTGCTCTCTAAGGGTTGGAAGAATACCAGCTTGTTGCACTGCATCTCCCCCCTCCTCCTTTGTTATATTCCTTAGTATACCCAAGTATATTCCTTATGCCTGCCTCTGTGTAACATCAGATCTGAACTATGGTGTCTAAGGTGACAGAATTGATGAGACTAGGAGAGCTTTCAGTCCAGCCCTGTTGTTCAAGCAGGGTGAGCTAGAGCAGGTTGCCTGGGGCTGTGTCTAGACAGGTCTAGAACATCACACATGGAAACTCCACAACCTCTCTGGGCAACCTGCTGCAGTGTTTGCCCACCCTCCCAGGGACAGAACCCCATAAGACAATTGGGCTGTCAATCAAGGATGCAGGGAAGCCTGCAGCCTGGCCTGGGAAGGGTCATGGCCCTGCTGTGCCTGGGTGGAGGAAGGCATCCTCTAGAGACTGCATTCACCAGGAAATGATAAACAAGTTACTGCCTCAGAGCCCACTCTGGGGCTTTGCTCATTTTGATACACTGTGTGCTCTGAGATTTGGGTGTGAGATGAAGCTGATGACAGGTATTTGAGTTGCTAGTATAAAATACATTGTAAAGGACAGCTGTACTTGCATTCTGCTGCTGAAAAATGAAAGTATCCTGTACATTTAAACATTCTGCCTCTTATGACTACCATATAACAGCTCCTCACTTCTTGCTGAACTCAAAACTACAGAAATCCTCTTAGAATGTCAAGTTTAAATACTGCTTAAACTTCAGTGTTGAATTTGTCTATAGGATTGTTTGAACTGGGGAGGGGAAGGAGAACAAATGGATACTTTCTTCCTTCTTCCTAGCTTTGGGCTTAAAGCTAAGAACTTGGTGTAGAAGATCTATTTAATCCTACTTCTGCCTAGAATCTGTCTGTGGGGTACAGAAACTGCATAATGTGTCTGGGTTTTTTGCATTACAGAGTAGGTATGTTGGGTATTATGAGATCCTGAAAAACAAGTATAACTTGAAACTCCCACCAGAGAGACAACTCAAAATAAAAAACCTCAAAATCCACTCTATACATGGTAAGAACTCTTGAATTTGGACATTCCTCTGTCTGGTAATGGTTTCCTAGTACAGCTGATCTCTACTGTCTCTCTTGCTAAGCCCATGATAGGAATGTAGACTGACTTGAATTCTCAAATCCCAGTAGCACAGGTAAAATACAGTGAGGAGCATTTTGGAGTGCAGTTGCCTCACATCCTGTCACTTCTTGGGTGTCTGGTCAAACAGTGGCTCACAGACACCTTGCTCTGCTTTGGGAGGGGAATCACTTCTGGAGTGATTTAACTCCACGTGTGGAACTGGCTCCAGTAATGTTTCTTAGCTTGATGTACGTGCCTGTTTCTCTGTGCACTGCTTCTGGAGGGGACTTCCAACTTCAGTCAGTGGAACTAGACTACATCAGCCTGTCCCTGCTGCACTAGTGGGATTTGCTGCTACTTCAGAGTAGAACTTTCAACCACTGCATTTTGAGCTACCTTTTAGGATTCATTTCTTTCAAGTCTATAGCAAGGAATTCTGGAGAGAAGACACTTATGAATATTATTGCACTAGTTCTGATGACCACTTCTGTTTCCAGCTAATGTATCTAGTAGAGTGTAATGCAATTTTTTCTTCCTAGGAGTTGGGAAAGGCAACGGAACTGATATGAAGGTGCAGATAATAGTGAGGAAGCAAGTTGTATTAGAATGTGTATGTGCCAGTCAAGGAAACTGCAAGGTGAGAGTACTATCAAATTGTGTCACTTGAGTCACAGAAGCTGAAGATGACTTGCAGGCTAAAAGTGTCTTCCTTTAAAAGTTGAACACTGGACACAGAACTACCTGAATGGGTGCAGTAAATTTTGAAGAGAATGAAAATTATTTTTGCTAAATCAGAGGAGAAGTAGTGGTAAGATGATGAAAGATTTCCCTAGAAGTAAATTAAATGCAGTAGCTCACTCTGACCTGAGCAGTTAAGTTGTTGGCTGTTATCCTAGCACTCCTATTGTGTCCATATACCATCAACGGGTACCTGGGCAGTGTCATGAGCTGGTCCCCTGTCTCATTGCAGTAACTTTTCATAAAAGCAATACTTAATCTGTTTTGCAGCTCTTCCTTGACTCTGAAAGTGACTCTGTGGTCATTGGCTTGGAAGACAGCCCTGTTATAAGTGGTGATGTGAAGGTCCGATTTGAGTCGCGCTCTGTAAGTGTCACAGCATGAAGACCTTCACTTCAGTGTGGGGAGAGGCTGCAGCTGGGCTGGCTGAGCTTGTGGGGCAGCCTGCTCCTCCCCACTGACTCCTGCAGTGGGTTTCAGCAGCTGTCATTCCACCCCTGTGCAGGGAGTGGTGCAGCAGATGTTGCTGCATCAGCCTGTGCAGGTCAGGGAGGCACCTGCCTGTTCATGAGACATCTTACTTGAGGACCTGATGCTTCTCACATGGGTCCCTTACTTCACTGTATTAAGTTTGACCTTGTCCTGAGATAACTGCAGTGAAAATAGTGATCTGGGTGTGAGATTGGGCTCTTCCAGTGTACTGACTCTGGCTCTGTAGCTTTGTAAACCAAACTACTGAGGACAGGTGGGTGTTCTTGCTCTGCAAAAAAAAAATGAGTCTAATGGAGTCCTTTGTGTTTAGGATCTCCCAAAAGGCTATGATGACTGCCCATTCTTCTTCTGGTTCAACACTTCCTTTATTGAAAATAACAGGTAAGTGGTCATAGTGATTGCCTTCAGGTCCTCACTTCTGGTGCCTGAGCAGAGCTGGAAGTTCACAGGCATGTGCTGGAGATAGCTGCCTGATCAAGTCTGTCCTAGCTCCTGTCAGGGTACTGGTCTCTGACTCTCAGTTGTAACTTGAAAGCAGGCAGTTAGCACATGCTTGCTTGCACCATGCCAAGTGTTTTAAAAAATGTGAGCTCTTTATCTTACTCAGCTTAATCCATTGGACTCTTTCCACAGCACTCTTAAGTATTGTTAATGAGCTTGAATTGAAAAAAGTGTTGCTAGCAGTTCAAGCCTAAGGCAACTCTGCCCTCCTCTGTAGCATGGCTGCCTGGGAGGCTGGAACTCTTTCAGCAGCTTAGCAGGGAAACATGAAGACTGCAGTTTGAGGCAACAGTGCCTGGGATCCCAAAGAAAGACTATTTCCCTTACTGCTTCTCATGCTTTTGTTAGTTAGAAATTACTGTGGTTGGTTCTTGTTGAAACTAGAACTCCTTGTGGGGCTCAGCCAGCAGGAGCTGGGCTTGTCTGTCTCACTAGGGGAGTGATGTAGAAATGCAGAGGTGTGAGATCTTTCTTCTGTCCACCAGACTGGACAGATTTAGGCAGGGGAACAATGAACTTGACATATGAGAGATAATTACTCCATGACTGAAATAGGAAGGAAACAATTTTTATGAAATGAATCCCACCAGAGCTTGTGGAGAAGTACCCACGAGTCTGTTCATCACTCTAAATCTACTATGCTGAGCCAGCAATGCACCTTGCAGTCTAGGTGCAGACATCTAGTCAGGCTGAACCAGCAGCAGGAGAAATGTGTGCCTGCTGTCTGACAGCTCTGCAACAGTCTCACCCAAGTGCTTTGTTTCCTCTAGGGCTAGAGAGGATGCCCCACCAGACCCTCTCTTAAGCCAAATTTCATGTAGACCATGTCCCTTTCTGCCCAGAGAGTTCTGGTAGAGCTCAGGTGGATGAGGTCTGATGAGAAGTGCAACAGCTGCTAAGGCAGTGCTCCTAGCTCTGCATCTCTAAGCACAGCTGATGTGCAAGTGCTGTTAGGTGGTCACTAGATATGAATTTAGTAAGTGTTGAAAGTGGAGAATATGCCTGTTGAGCATGACTGAGTACTGAATCAAACCCTTGCTGCTGGGCAG
>NW_008613066.1:0-440 GCF_000691845.1 Merops nubicus | reverse complement strand
TGTTGCCCCTTGATGACCACTCCAAGCTCTCAGTTGACCCATGATGACCCTTGATGACCACTCCAAGCCCTGGGTTGACCATTGTTGGCCCTTGGTGCCCACTCCAAGCCCTGGTTGACCCCTGATGACCATCCCATGACCCTTGTTGCCCCTTGATGACCATCCCATGACTCTTGTTGCCGCTTGGTGACCACTCCAAGCCCTGGGTTGACCCACGATGACCATTCCATGACCCTTGATGACCACTCCAAGCCCTTGGTTGACCCTTGATGACCATTCCATGACCCTTGTTGACCCTTGATGACCACTCCAAGCCCTGGGTTGACCCTTGGTGCCCATCCCATGACCCTTGTTGCCTCTCGATGACCATTCCATAACCTTTGTTGCCCCTTGATGACCGTTCCAAGCCCTCAGTTGCCCCTTGATGACCACTCCAAGCC
>NW_008613065.1:0-1193 GCF_000691845.1 Merops nubicus | reverse complement strand
CACACACAGTCACAGAACTCACAGCCTGCTTTCTCTGGCAGAGCCATTATAGAACATAGGTTTCTGCTGCTGCTTCAGTCAGGGTTAGGCTCCAGGTTGAACCTCAGCTGGCAGCTCAGCAGCACTTGCTTCTGCCAAGCAGCAGGACCTGGCAGAGCTGGTGCTGCTCCCTCCTGGGACAAGAATCCCAGGCTAAGGAGCACAGCCTGGGCCTGTCCTGCCTTCTGCTCTCTGCCCTTTCCCAGCTCCTGAAAGCCCTCCCAAAAGGCCCTCCCTCCCTCCTCCCTCTTCTGATGACCGCTTCTCCAATAAAGAATGATATCATCATTGATAGACAGACCAGCAACTAAACTGCTCACACATGACACGCCAGAGACCCAAAGTGACAGAAAACCAGAAGGAGGAACAAGTCAATGCACTCACCCACGACAGTGGACATGAAGAAAGGCTTTAGCCCACGAGGGACCCAAGCCTGTGGCAACAACATCAGTCCAGCCATGGGCCCTGTTACATAGCAGGGGCTCAGAAACAGCTTCATGTTCTGGCCTTGTCATCATGGGAAGTACATTTGCCATGACAGCTCAAGGAGCCCTTCCAACAACCAAAACTCTCACATAGCACATGCAATAAGTAGACAAACCACCCAACTCCACTGCAAGCAGTCAGCTCTTCTCTTGGTGGCTTCTTGCCCTGCCTCCAAGTTCATGTGGAAGGTGGGGGCACATGGTGCAGATATGCTAATCAGTTCCTACCCATGGCTGGCCAGACCCTGGGTGAACACTGATCAGGAGGGTCTTTCTTGCCTGGTAGTGTACATCATCCATATGCCAAACCTCATTCAGAGTCGGGGTTTAACCACAGAAATTCGCTCCCCTGTCTGCTGCTCAATTCTGCCCTCTCCCAACAACAAACACCTTCACCTCACACACTCATCTGAGGACTAACATTTGCCCTCCCCCAGTTGCCATATACAGAACATCAGAGAAGGAGGGAAGGAGACAGGACTTGGATGCAGAAAATTTTTATTGAGTCCAAAGGAGCTTCTTGTCCAGAAGGTATTGGCTGGAGATGGGGCTGCTCAGCACTCTTCAGGGCCACAAACCCACTGGCTCAGCCCTGCGTGGGAGTTGGCGGCTGTGGCATTTGGAGTGGGGACAGCAGGTGGTCCTGTGTCTAGCAGGGCCCACAGTTGT
>NW_008613064.1:0-3872 GCF_000691845.1 Merops nubicus | reverse complement strand
CAAATCACATTTGCTTTAGGCAGCCATCCATAATAATCAACTTTGAAACCACTGCTGGCAGAGAATCATCTTTGCCCTGTCAGCAGAACACCTCTTCAGCACCATGCCTCCAGCCCTCACAGCTCCCCAGGACCCCAGATTTGATTTAAGGCTCTCTGAAATGCAGAGCTGGAAGCACATTTGGCTTCAGGAAGGGGATTTGTGTCCCCTTCTCTGAGCGAGGGCTGTGTGAGGTGGCTGAGAGGTGGGAAATGCTCCTTCCTGCACTCACTTGTCCCACGTTGCATGGGGAGAGGTTGGTTTTGCCTGGTGCCCATGGTAAAATGAGGTTTCTCTCCCTTTGGCTCAGACAGAAAGGCTCCCACCAGCCAAGCTGCTTCTTGCCTCCCTTCCTCAGAGCTTCTTCCAGCTATTTGGGCAGCCTGGAGGCCCTGTAGAGGTGGAGGTTGATTTTCTGAGATGAGCAGCACGAGGCAGAGTGCTCCATCCATCCCCAGGGTGGGGTAGGACTCAGAGCTGGGTCATAGGAAGATGCTCCCAGCAGCTGGGGAAAGGAGAAAACAAGTTTCTAGCTTGGGAAATACAGGGGCTGACTATTGTCTTCCCCAAAAATTGAGCAAGAATTGAGCATTTTTGTCATGGAAACTTCTGAATGTGTTTCCTGTGATCCCCCTGAGCTGAGCATCTGGCCCGAGTCCTGCTGAGAACCCATCCTGGCCTCCAGAACTTCTGCTCCCAAGGGCTGTAGCCACCTCCAGACCACCTCACAGGCAGAGTCCTCATCCCCAAGTCCCAGCAGAGCTGGTCAACATCCCAGTTTGGCCAGGCTCTCCCAGTAAGGCAGGCAATCTTTGCCCTGGGCTAGAAACAGGTCCCTCCAATAGCACCCAAACCATCAGTATGGAGACATTTATTCCTTCCCTATGAAGGTTTTACTCCTTCCATAGGAACTGCCCGTGGAGACAGCTCTGAACTTGCCCTTGGCATCCCTGGATGAGCATCTCTGTGCCAGGAGAGGCTGAGAGCCCTGGGGCTGTGCAGCTGGAGAGGCTCAGAGGGGATCCCAATGCACATTGATCTCTAAAGGGGTGAGGGTGAAGAAGCTGGGGCCAGATCTTTTGCTGGGAGGGTGGCAGAGCTTGGAGCAGTTGTTCAAAGAGGTTGTGGAGTCTCCTGCTCTGGAGAGATCCCAAATCCACCTGGATGTGACCCTGGGTGAGCTGCTGGAGCAGGAGGGTTGGATGAGATGATCTCCAGAGGTCCTTCCAACCCCACCACGCTGGGACTCTGTGATCCCCATCACCAGCAGCTTGGGAAAATAAATCCTCCCAGTCCCTGAAGTCCCTGTAGCTTTTTCCAGCACAACCCTGTGGCATGCTTCAAAAAAAAAACCCCACCTTGTTCCTCAAAATTTCCCCAGAGAGAGAGAGAGAGAGAGATTAAATAAACTGACTGCAAGATGATAAGCAGGATTGTTTTAGAGGCTGTAAAAGAACTTTAATGAGGTCTGAGCTCTATAAAAATAGGTTTGTGTTACAAGAGAGCCCCATCTGGAAGGCTGGCAGGAGCCTGCTGCTAACAAACCACGAGTGTGTCTTAAACCCAGCTCTGTCACGTGGCAATTCTGGCTGGAGAACATGAAAAGCCCCTCTGAAATGTCAATGAAACCTTTAAAAGCCCCCCCTAAAAGCAGCCTGATGCTCAGGAGGTTTGGTCCTCAAAGCTGGGATGTCCTCAGAGGGGCTGGATGGGTGGCAGGTCCTAATTTGTAGGGTTTTTTTCCTCCCAAGGTTTTTTCAGCACTGGTTTTTTTTGGTAATAATGTCAAATGAGAGCAGCAAATGGGGCTGTGTTTGGGCACAGCACAAATTCCCCTCTCCTTGAGGGGCTCCTAGGGTGGCTGAGGTTGGAAGGGACCCTAAAGATCATCCAACCTCCCTGCCATGAGCAGGACACCCCTCAACTAGACCAGGTTGGCCAAGGTCTCATCCAACAACACCTTGAACACCTCCAGGAAGGGGCATCAACAAACTTTTTGGGCAACCTAGTCCAGAGTCTCCCCACCCTCACACTGAAGAACTTCTTCCTAAGGTCTAGTCTGAGAAATCAGAGTCTTTGCTCCAGAGTAGAATAAAAATGGGAGAGAACAGGGAAATTCCACCCTCCAGCTGGCATGGGGGGGGAGATTTGGGGTGTCCAAGGCTCTTCCTCTGTAGGGTCAACAGTGTGGCTCATGGGGTGCTGTCTCTTTTCTCACCATCCCCCAGAGCCATGAGTGGCTGGGTGGGAACCCCAAGCACCTAAGGCATCTCCTGCCTCAGGAAACACTCACTTTTCCTCCAACACGAAATTTGATGCAAATCCAAGGGGAATGCAGGTTGAAAACCAATTTTACAAAACTAAAAATAAGATTATAAATGAACAGGCTTCTTAAGAACTTCCAGGGATGCCCAAGTTGGTTGCCACAGCTTCACTGAGACACCAGGTCTGGGTGAGGCTCAGCACAGCCCCCAACGAGGAGGAAACTGTTAAGGTGCCAATGGAGAAGTCACTATTGAACCAAAAAAGGGATTTTTTGTTTCCAGAGGATGGTTTTGAACTGAAAATTTTGCCCATGGCACAGAAAAGAGGACATGGGCTTCTCTGCTGTGAAGGAGCTAATTAAACATGACACTCAAGGGTTGTTACTGAGAGTCCCAAGCTTTGGGCTCAGCAAGGAGCTTCAGAAGCTCAGTCTGACCCCAGATTTCCACAAAATTAGGTGACCCAGTGTGGATGTGGAGCCAGATTCATGATGCCAGCACGGCTCAGGGTACAGAAGGCCACCTGAGATGTGCTGAGGGAGCTTGGAGCAGAAGGGCCATGAAGGGTGTGAGGATGGTCCCATAAAATGATAGCTAGGAAGCAGCAGAAGATGAGCTCCCATCTCCCCAGTCCACCTTGCCATCTCTCCAGGACAGCTTGCTTGCTGTTCTCTGGAGGCATCAAGGATGATGGTCTTCCACTGGGGCAACTTGAGGCCATTTCCTCTTGTCCTCTTGCTTGTTACCTGAGAGAAGAGCCCAACCCCCACCTTGCTCCAGCCTCCTTTGACGTGGTGACTTGGCAGCACCAGGTTCATGATCTGACTCCATCTAAAAGTCTCTTCCAACCAGAACAATTCCAGGATTCATAGAATCATAGAATCCTTTAGGTTGGAAGGGACCTCCAAGATCATCCAGTCCAACCCTTGAGCCATTAGGGCTCTAAAGTCCTCTGCTCAAACAGATCAGAATCTGTCAGGGTTGGAAGGGACCACAAGGGTCCCCCAGTTCCCTAAGACTGGAGCAATGACAGCATCCCATGAGGATCATTCATCCCTTCTAGGTGCTGCACATCTCCTACTGGAAGCTCTGGATCCTCACCCAGCCTTCCCATCCCTCCCACACTCCCCTTTGGCTTTGGGAAAGGGAAAACATCCCAGCAAAGTTCCAACCCCTTGGAAAAGGTTGCAGCCAAACCAGTTTGGGTTTCCTCTCCAGGCAAAGCCCAGAAGGAGAATCTGCCCACCCAGGAGCCACGTGAATTTATTTATGAATTAAAGAAATCTTCCTTCTTCCAGCAATATTTTATCAGGGCAACCCAAACCATTTCTTCTGACATCATTCAGCGTCTCCTCCTCTCTTTCTCTTCCCCTTGTCAAAATATTCATCCCAACTGGCACGTTCTCACTCAGTATTGAGAGTTTTTTGGCAGACTTTTGAACAACCTATTTGCATTTTTATGGCAAACTCTTCCATCTGGTGATTTCCCTGTTGCAACCAGCTCCCGTGGCTCGTGGCAGAGAGCAAAAAAGCCAAAAAAAGAAAAGGGGAAAGGGAAAAAAGGGAAAG
>NW_008613063.1:444-997 GCF_000691845.1 Merops nubicus | reverse complement strand
CTGCCACCTGCCAGGGTCAGCTCTCAGTCTGCCCGCGGAGCTCCCCATAGCGCATTGAGGAGAAGGTGTGGTTGGAAGGAGAGAGCCCTGGCAGGTCAGGGCAGGGTCCTTCTGCTGTCCAGAGGGTGCTGGGTGCCTCAGGGCTCCTCTGAGCTCCAGATAACTCCTGGCATTTCTGACAGGACACTTTTCAAGAAGCAAACCAAGGGAGGGTCTGCCTGGGATAAAGGTGCTTTCCAGGCTCAGTGCTGTCAGTGTCCAGCTGTGCTGTGGGTGGAGATGGTCATGGATTTGTCAGCTCTGCACCAGAGATGTAGCCTGCTACAGCAGTACCCTGAACGAGGAACAGGTTTCTCATTAAATCTGGTAAACTCCCATCATCCATGTCAGCCTATAGAGAGCATTAACATCACCATCTTCTGGGGTTCTCTGGTCTTCTTTTTGGGACAGGCCAGCACAGAGGTGCCCCTGGGCAGTGCCCTGCTGCTGGGAGGCGTCTGCAAGGTGAGCTTGGCATCCGGCTGCTGCCATGGGCTCTGGCAGCCCCCACAAG
>NW_008613063.1:0-397 GCF_000691845.1 Merops nubicus | reverse complement strand
GCTCGGCATCCCTCTGCTCAGCTGCTCGGGGACAGGGAGAAGAGTTGGGAGGAATGGAAACTGGACTCTGCCAAGCTCCCAGTAGTCCAGTTTTCCCTTGAAGAACACTGGGAGTGGGACCATCCTTCAACAGCGATAGGTGTGATGAGCAGAGGGCACCTGCATGGTGACCAGCAGGATTTCTGCCCCTTCCCAGAAAGTGCCTTCACTCAGCAGCAGGAGCCTGTGCTCCAAGAAAGGAGCTGACTGAAGTTCCCTCAAAGACAGAGATAGAATTCTGAGGGGATGTTTTGGGACACAGCATAGAAATGGCTCTGTGAACTCTCCCGAAACTTGTTGATGTCTTCTCCTCTTTCAGCTGTCCCCTGTATCAAGAGAGACCCAATGTCCAACGGCA
>NW_008613062.1:11015-38056 GCF_000691845.1 Merops nubicus | reverse complement strand
AGGATTCTATGATTCTATGTTACAGTAAATAGAATCTTTACGGCTGAAAATGACTTCTAGGATCATCAAGTCCAACCTTCATCCCAACATCTCCCTGACCACTAGACCACAGACTCAAGTGCTACATCTACTGATTTTCTGAACACCTCCAAGGATGATGACTCTACCGCTTCCCTGGGCAGCTCATTCAAGTGCCTAACCACTCTCTCATTGAAGAAATTCTTCCTGATGTCCAATCAAACCACTCCCTTGGTGCAACTTGAGGCCATTTCTTCTCACCCTATCATCAGTAATTTGGGAGAAGAGACCAATACCAACTTCACTACAACCTCCTTTTAGGTTGTTATAGACAGCAATAAGGTCACCTCTCAATTTCCTCTTCTCTAGACTAAACAACCCCAGCTCCATCAGCCACTCTTCATAAGGCACGTTTTCCAGCCCTCTCACCAGCCTCGTTGCCCTTCTCTGGACCCACTCCAGCACCTCCATGTCCTTCTTGTACTGTGGTGCCCAAAACTGGACACAGTACTCAGGGTACAGCCTCACAAGTGCCAAGTCCAGGGGCATGATCACCTCCATACTCCTGCTGGTCACACCATTCTTGATACAGGCCAGGACCTGGCACTTGGCCTTGTTAAACTTCATACAATTGACCTCAGCCCATTGTTACAGCCTGTTCAAATATGATAGGAGTCTTCAAGGCTTTTTGAGAAATCAAAACAAACATCATCTTTCAAATGTCACTGAATGGTCTATGAACCCACTACATCACCAAGAAAATTAATTGAAATATAAAAGTACTTAGACATTGTCCTGGTTTTGCTGACAGCTGTATTCTGTACAGCCCTAGCCACAGCCTGGCTGGAAAGGGTGAGTAGCAGGGGGAAAAAAGATAGGAGGGAGAAGAGCTTATCAACCTTCTTTTTGTTAGTTTGAAGAAAGTAAGATTTAGTTAGAATAATGTTTAGTCCCTTTTAATATCATCCCTCCATTAAAAAAAATAAAATCTTTCCCCTCATGGCTTTAAAAGAGCAGGATGTTCAGATGTCTATATATTTATGTGTATGTTTATGTAGAGTGTGTGTGCATCTTTTTTTAATATACACATATATCTACAAAAAACAAAAAAAAGGTGTTACTTGTAAAGAGCATTTCTCCACAGGCAATTGTTGCCATACTATGCCAGAGGAGGGTGACACTGAATTCAAACAGTATGTACTAAAAGAAGTTAGATAAACAGGGATGTCTCATAATGAAGTCTGCTTTGTTGATAAGAGTACAAGTTATCTGAATGCTGAATTCAACCTGCTTCCTGCTATTGCAGAAATTTACTGGGTAAAGCAGACAGATAGCAACGTGGCAGCCGTTTCAAAATTCAGTTTGAAGATGTAAAGTCATTGTGAAACCAGGGACACATTTTAAGGAGCTACAAATATCTTGCTCACCTCCCACTTAGATTTAAATCCAGGAACAATTTCATTATAGAGTTACAGAATATATGTTGCATTTGGGATAACTGACAATAAGTTCCATAAATGTACATTAAAAACATAACAGGGAAGCATATCTCTAAGACTTATCTCTATATTTGTTAACTGGATATGGATGACATCTGGAAAATCACTTACTTGCTTCTTGTAAAACAGGTGCTCAAAGGAAACATTATTGTCAGCATCAAAAAAGCATCTGACATTTTACAGATTCATTGAAGTTTGAATGCCACGGATGACAAAAGAAACAAACAAATAAGGTAACTGTTTTACCACTTTCAACACCACAGTCAGAGGAAGTCCACCAAAAGTATTTTGCAACTCTAGTATGTTTGGTTGCTTAAATTATGGTACATTAGAAGCACATAAAATTATAAAGTCTATAGAATTATTAACAAATTTTTGTATAATTTCCTGTTCAACAGGTAAATACGTATTTGCAATGAATTTTGTAATCATTTTGAATCAATGTGTTATGGTATGCCACATGTTCTCAATTTTATCCTACATATGAGTTATTTTTCATGACAGTGTGGAAGAAAGTGGTCTCGACATATTTTACCGTAGAATTAAAACAAATCTACATGAGCAAGAGCAGAAAAGTAAATCAGTTCCTTTATTGCAGTATGTATTTGAAGAACTTGAGCTCATTTCTCCTTTGACATGCCAAAAAAATCTGTAGACATTACCAGTGGAGGTAAAAATGCTAATGCGTAAAAAAAGTTGACATATAAAAACAAATTAAAAAAAAATTAAAAAATTAAAAAAAAAGGACCGTATGAAAAAAATATATCAATTTAGGAAAATCAGCTACTTGGAAGCAGAATTAAATACACATTGAATCCTGAGAGTATTTTTGAGCTTGTTATATTGATACAGTCATTCTTAAAGAAGAAACATTAATTCACAAATTAGTTTTGTTTGTTTTTTTTGGTTTTTTTGCCTCCTACTGCCATATTGAGTCTCTCCACATCAATAATCTCACTTTTAACTCCTTCTAATAAGAAAATCATTGATAAGACTAAATTTCCACAATTGTGGCTATACTTGGACATCCTGACACTTTTTTGCCTCTATAAATCCAGCTTTAAGATGCAGTAGCATACAGTGGTAGTAGTAGCCTGATCCTTCAATTAGTTTTTACAATCACCATGAAGGCAGGACACATTTTGGTTTCTTTAGATCTCTCAGGAGCCTTTGATACACTGGCTGGCAAGGTGTCTGAGGATACAGACATGAAAGACAATCTCAACTCATTGAATTCCTATTGTTCCCCAAGTGAAACGAAGACTATAACAAAGACTATAACACTAATCATTCCTAGTCTTGATCATACAAAAAATTTGTTTTAACTTTACTCCTATTCTGAGTAGCATATAAAACCACCATGTGTATACATACAAATACATGATATACACTAAAAATTTGACATGTTGAGAAAGCTGAGAATTTGACCATTTGAGAAAGCACAGGTTTTTTGAACTGTATATTTAGATGCAGACAGTGCAACCACTCAGGGTAGTGAGATGAGAGCCATTCTCTGCTTTCCTTAGACAAGCTCCCTCTATACATATGCACACAGAGTTAATTATTTTTTTCTATAAAAAATAGTGATTAAATCCCTTTAATTAAATTTGGATTAAATCCCTTCAGCCTTTCAGAACTCAAAGCATTAAAACTAGAAATTAACCATACATTTTTCTTTCTTCCAGTGAAGAAGCCCTAGTAAATGGGAGGAATGGCTGGAAAATACTTGCTTACTAACAGAAGGTTAGATAAAATTTATTCTGGAATACTGGAAGCAATAGTTTCTTATTTGAAGGAATAGGTTCACCAGTAGCAGCCAAGGCTTAAATTACAAACATCATTATACCACCAACTATTTCTGCGTGCTCTGCTTCAAGCTATTGTTGAGAATTATGGTTCCTCTGCTCCAGGAATACTTTATTTGCACTACATGTACATTACTTAGAGCCGTCTTGTTCTATCTGCACACACTAGTCAATCACTTTCTGCTTGAGTTTACTTCTTATGCAATTACTATAATAAATTCTGACAGTTTCTCACTCCATGAGATACATATTTCTATACACTCTTCAGCTAATTTTTGATTTGGAGAGCATATGTGATCACAAAAAGGCTAAACTGATCTTCCAAAGCAATGTACAAAAATGTACATTTTTATATAAATCATATTAGATTATCATATATCCTGTTATGAAAAGCTGGAATTCTTGCTCACTGTGATACAACTCCTCTGAAATAACAAATGCTTGAAATAAACATACGCTAGCATAAGTACAGTCCACAAGAAATAACAGTCCATCACATTTGACTGAGCTGATCCTCAGGTGATCCCTAAACCGTGAATCTCTGCTGTCTCACAGACAGCTTCCTACATGTATCAGTATTTAGTTATACCCACACCAAAGAATATTTTTGTCTAGCTTCAACAGTTGTCCTCTCAGCTAGGTCACTTTCTACTCTGCCTCCTGAGTTCCACACATTTTTTCCACTGCAGATAAATAATTATCTCAATATCATAATAATCTTAATGATTATTTTGTTTCTCTCCACTCCATCCTTTACACTTCATTTTTGATCCTCCTGTCCTAGTGCGGGTCTCAGGTCTCACGGAAAACATCACTTACTTAATAATTCTTAGCTAAAAGTAGATGACAGAAAATTCTTTCGGCTGGAAGATCATTTCTGTCATTTGTACTTTAAAATGGATTATTAAGACATCTACAGAGAAATAATGAAGGCAAACTTCAAATAAAAATTACTTGTACCTAGAAATTACTCACTGCGTAAAAAAAAAAAAGAATCATCAGTCCTGTCTGAATTAAAGATATTCAAATCTACCATCGTTCAACTACTTAATTATGAATTAACCACTGACACAGTCAGTTATAGTGAGCAGGTTTGTGGGTTTAGGAACTTAGGAATTACACGCTACAAAATATCCCGTGAGGGGAATTTTTTGCCTGATTTTCTTTGAAATCCTTTTCTTAACAGGCCGGTTTAGCCTACTGTTATTTCACAAGATCTGTTATAATTACATAACTCAAGCAATTAAAGAAATTCAAACAAACCTATCAATTAATGCTAGTATGTACAACTTAACAGCAGAAGGACTTGTATCATTACAGTTTAGGTCACAGTCCCAAATTTTCCTTGCAGTGAGATAAATTTCAAGCTGTGAGTGCTTGATGCATGTTAGACAGTAAAACTGCAGCAGCAATCCAACAAGGGACATTAAGAATATTAATGAACACAGTGGTCTGAAATGAAACTGCTAAGAATGCAGAACAGTTCTCTGTAAAAATAAAACCAGGAAACTGCAACAGTTTAAAATAAAGGCATTCCCAAAAGAAGCACATGATACACTTGAAAGTGGAAACTCTTCAAATAGAACAGTTAATTTAGAGTATAACCAAGTCCTGCACAAAGAAACTAGCACAGGCATATAATTAATTGAAGACAATATGATGAATCAGTCTCAAAACAACCATCTGGTACTACTAAATTCATGGAATACACATGAAATTAATCTAACTGGAGATAAGAAAGATATTGCATTTTCCTCTTATAGCAAGAAGATTCCCTTAGTGGAAGCATTTTTTAAACTGAGTTACTGCTTCAGCAGCCACCCATTGTTTGGTTGTTTGTATTCCCAACATTTCTTTCAATATCAGCCTGCAAGTTTCTTCGGCTGTGTATCCACTATTGAAGAATTAAAGGTAGCTGTCAGCCTGTCCATGGTCTGAGGCCGTAGTGTGCTGTGTGTAGCAGACATGTATTACCTTTAAGTGCTAAAGCAAAAGGCAGGCAATGGGTGCCTGGCTGGTATTTTCAGCATTATATGCCATGTATGAAGGATTCCCACATTAAGGAATAACAGTAACAATTTCTGGAAGTGTTTAAAATAGCTTAAAGCTTTAGTGCTGCAAGGCTGCAGGTCTAGAACAAACATTCTTCTACAAGGCAAACTCTGAAGAAAATTAACGAGAAAATTAGTTTGCATACCTCTTTCAAGATAATCACAGAGATGTAAAATCTTTTGGATGTTTCAATAATCATTGTACTTACTCATTTGGAATGTGTACTGTATGTGATATCCCAGGTTGAACTGGAAGAACACTGTTAAGGCTAATAGCTTTTAGAAATTGAAATGCTGGGGTTTGAACCCAGAGCCCTGAATTAAAGTTGACATATGGGCGATTCCCACAGCCCTTCATACAGAGGGGGTGAGTTTGCCTTATAGCTTCCCCCCAGGGTGCGGCCGGCCCTGCAGGGAGAGCCAGAAGGGAAATGAGCCCCAGGGGTCCCGCAGTGAGTTGACAAAGGTCAGGGGTCTGCTGGGGGATAAAAGCTGGGACCACTGGCAGGGAGTCAGGAGTGTCTGTCTGTGGAGTGCACTCCACAGAGCTGCCTGGTTCAGGGCAGACCTCCTGACTCTCCTGGAGTTGAGCCCCGGTCTGTTTAGACCTTTGTGAACACAGGTTGATTGGGTGAGAGTCGCCATGTGGGCACCTTTTTCTTATGTGTTTAACTTGCTGGTTTGGCTGTTTCCCACGCCAACTGTGGTGAAACAACAGGTCTCTGTTTGTACCCCCTGTTGTGGGCTGAGTCACATCTCTTGTGGGATCGTTGGGGGTGGTGTCCATTATGTACCAGCTGACTGACTTGTTTTTACCCCCCGTGATCATTCATGGAATGTCCTTTTTGCTTACAATACAGTCTGTGTATTAGTTCGTCTTCCTGCTGGCTGTATCAGTCTTGTTGGGCCTGGTCATTGGCAGAACAGAAATAAAAATGGGGGCCATCATTCCTGCAGAATGGCTTAATATAATATAAATTATACATTTGCTGGAAAAGAGGGAAAAACAATTGTCACATATCTAGAGCCATTGACAAACATTTCATGTGTTTCTGAGTGCTTTCCTTATTTTTACCTTTTTTTTTAACAGCATCCTTTTAAATTTATTTTTTTTTTACTTTTAAATCTCAGACAACCTGACAAAAATTAAGTTGGTAGATGTCTAAAATTAATGCTGGTTAAAGAGGTATGAAAGCAATCAACTTCCTGTGATTAGTCTTGTTATTAAGCAAATACACTTAAAAAAAGTAGTAGTACATTTTAGATAGTCACCCCATGAAAGCTACCACAGGAAAAAAGATGGAAATTGCTTCTTTCTACTAGTTTGTCCTCAACACTGTTTTTTAAACTGGCACAACAACTTTTGCCTAGGATTAATGCCAGCCTAACAGATGGCCATAAGTGCTGCTGTTCAGGGGAAACCAAAATGTGCATCAGCTTTGAAGATTTGGGTAATAATCTTATCCAGGGGATATCAAAGCAGAAATCTTAGCCAGATTTTCTTCTCAGTTATAACTTATACAACCAAAAACTTGAGTTTCTTTCTTTACAGTCCTGATATAGGAGGATGAAAACTTTTGCTCTTTCATAGACAACTGTCGGTAACAAATCCAGTTTTAGATCTATTTAGATTTGAATGTTTACAGGTAGCTTCTCAAGGCTGATCACTTCAGGTCGTCAGTCTTAAAAGACTGGCTGCTCACTTGTCAATTCCGATTTCTCTGAGTGTAGCTATTCTGCCCTTTTGTTTTGGAATCTGAGGCTCAAGACTCCTCAGTTATCTACACAAACTATATGAAGTCTCATGTTTAATCTCAAGTCTTAATAAGACATAAAATTTGAAAATAGGAAAATAACTCAGGCTTCATCGTAGAAGGAACCTGGGTACAACCAGCCTAAGTCTTGCTTTGAGTACAGTTAATTAGAAAAAAAAATCAAACAAACAAAGCAACACAAACCACAAAACCATAAAAACAATACAAACAAACAACACAACACGCAAAATAAACAAACAAAATAAAATAAAAAAAAAAAAACACACCACAAATACAGTCTTCTGGCTCCATTTTTTTCCTGTTTCCTGTTTCCTGCTGATGTGCTTTGCTTTCTCCAAGACAAGAACACTGGAATTATAGATGATAGTTAAACTTTGTATTTTAATGACTTTTCAGGTCCTAACAATTGCTGGAGAAGACATACATGTTTTACTGTCTGTGAAAGGTAAAAAAAATTTCTTTTTTCTACAGTACAGAATCAGCATGTTAGAGCTGAAAACCAACCAACCAAAAAAAAAATCCCCTCCAAATCGACTTAAGATAATTCACACACTTTTTTCTGCATAGAGCACCTAGAAAAATGTCTATAGAGAAGATCAGAATTGGTACGTGAGAATCGATTAAAGATATAATGCAGGTGCATTTTATACATCATGTTCTTAGGACCTTTTAATCTTCTCTACTCTGTGGAAAAGAACAGTTTTTTGTCTGAAGTAGTTCTTCCAGACACCTTATTTTTGTGTCAATATTTGATCTAATGTTTTAGCCACACCTTGAAATGCCAGGAAAAAAAAAGCCAACAAAATCAATCAAACATAAAATCTAGTCAGATTGCTTCCAAGTAGCAGACATACACTCAATTTGTTTTATTTTTGTCATAAAATGTGTATAACTGTTCCACATAGCTTTAAAAAAAAAATTAGTATTATTAATGTAACTTAGCATTTTCTTCTAATCAAAATAAATAAAAAGATGGGGAAAGAAATCTACCTGTGCCAGTAAATGTGAGTTACATCTAGGAAAATCTGGGGTAGAGGTTAGATCAAACAATTTATATGCCTGCAAGCAATGTTAGAGAAGAAAAAGAATTTGAAAGAAAATCATAATCTATATTTATAGCTAGGATACGATCATACATCTTCTGTCAATTGCCTCCAGCCTTAGCCCAGATGATCACTGTCACCCTTACACCACAAGCTATTGCTCCTTGTGATTTTGCTAGCTATGGTTCTCACATAACTGTATGTTAACCTATTTCAGTCAAAATGATTTAACTTAGGAAAGGCCTGGTACTTACTAGCATTGTCTAATTTATCAACATAGATTAGGGATTCCTTTCAGAGAGAGTTGGAAGCTAGTTACAAGATGTACACTTCAATATTTAAATTGGTTGTGATCTGTGCATAATCTGTACCAGGGACACTGCTCTGTATGTGTCAACACAGCTGTTTGTACTTTGTACTCTTTTTTTTTTTCCACTTACTATAGCTAATCAGCTTGGACTAATGTCTTTGTGTTATTTATTTATGGTTGTGCTTTTCCAAAATATACAAAACCATGTTTTATAGGTTACATTAAATTTGAATCAACATTTTATAAACACACTTGTTTATATAAATACAGCAATAAAAACCTCTTTAATTTTAATAGGTAATGAATGTAGTGATGTAATCAATATTTGAGTTTTAATTCACATTTTACATGCTGATATTGAGGAATTATGTTGAAAATCAGATAACAGTCTCACTTTATATATTGTTTCTGATAATTTACTATTTTCTATCAAAGATAATTTTATATCTATTTAAAATATAAAAGAATTATTATTTTTTTCCCCCCAGTTCTCTGTTGATAAAAGTGAAACTAAGAATTCAAATAACTACATAGAGTACCTTGAAATGTATGGCCTGGAATGTAGGAATAGTTAATTGCTAATGCTCTTACGTTTGATTAACATCATTATGCCACTGTTATTTTGAAGTATGAAGTATCAGAACTTAGTAATTACTATGCTTATCTTACCGTGACATTCCTAACAAAGCAGAAGTACCGACATGTGTGACTCAGCCAAGGCTACTAAAATAATGAACTCTGCAATGAAGAGGATATTGTGCTCCTTTTTGTTGTATTTCCGGTGAAATTTTCATTCCTTTTTTTCTTAATTCCATTTGTCCCTCACACCCCATCCCCCAAGTCTTAAGAAGAATTTCTGGCTCCTAAACTGTATTTTTGTGCAAGTGCTCTACTGTAAGCTGGAGGGGAGCACTCTTCTCCGTGTCTCGTTTGGATTCAGCATCAAGCTACCAAATTCTGGCCAGAACAACTGATCCCAAACATTCTCACTGGCTCTTTAGAGTGGAGTAGCAAAGCAAATTTCATCTCAAAACTTGCCTAATCATGCTATTTAGTCAAATCAAACATAATGATGACTGTTAACATCAAAACCAAGTCTTCCGCTGCTTTTCATGATCCCTATGCTGCCTAAAATAGAAGCAGATAATTTATATACAATACCAAACACCGTTTCACTAGGGACAGATTTTACCTATAATTAAACTAAATCTGCCATACTTTTCACGTTATTTTAATTCATATGCCCGCTGCTGACTTTTTTTCAATCCTCTTCTCACTTTATTATTTCAACTGCACCCTCAAAAAATGCAAACTATTTTTCAAGATAACCATTTATTCATTTTATTGTAGTCTTTGCATAAGATACATGTGCAAGCAGTTTGCAGTAGAATCAGTTTATGGAATCAAAAGAGATTGTATAGTTAGTTTTTATAGTTAGTTAGACTTTTTATAGTTATATAGACTTTTTATAGTTGTTTATATTTAGACTTTTTTTCCTTATGTTCACAACCTTAAAAAAAAAATAAAAGGAAAAAAAAAAGAAATGACAGAATATTCAACTAATATCTGAGAACTACTTCAAGATGCCACAACACTTTAAGTACATTTATTGTTCATACACTACTCAATGATCATATGCAACAATCTATTCACAACTATTACCTTTTATATCTACCTGTATACTATGCATTGGGGTGCAGAAGGAAAGGAGCTTAGAGAAGTGAACGAGAAGACATATTGAACCATGTTACTTTGTTAACGGGTGTTTAGAGTGAAAGTGAACACATCATGGAAATCACAGATTTCAAATGCTGCTGCATTATTTCCATTGTTTTGTTACTGCAACACCAACAAATAACAACTCATTCCAATTCTGGTCAGTGTTATCAATTTAAACCTTGTTTTGAGGAGTCTGGAACAACAATTATTTATCCAAGTTAGTCTGAAATATGTTCTACACTGCAAGCTCAATTCTGTTTTGCTGTAAGATGAACAAATACGTGATTTATGAATTTCTGTTGTTCATACCTGGTTTATCCTGCACTAAAATACACAATTAATTTCCGGTCACTTGGAAGGCAACCAAATAAGATAGTCTTTTTTAAATGGACACCACTTTTTCATCAGACATAATGATTCATTTGGCCTGCTGTACAAGCCCAAGAAGAAGAAACCTTTAAAGCAAACAAACCTCATTCTATTGCTGTGCTAATATTCACCACTGTGTTTCTAAGAATTCTAAAACTCAGGCCTCACAAAACTTTCCCCAGAGGAATGAGGAACCAGAACAAAAATAAGGACAACAAAAAAATTACTTCTATTTTTCCCCAATCCTGTCTTTTATTGAATGCAAGTCTAAAGACATATTTTCAGATGTAGGGCAGAAACAGAGGCTGCTGCTGCATTATATGATGAAGCATCATGCATCTAAACAGAACTGACAGGTTATCCCAAAGAGCAGCCTCATAGCACAGCTGTACACCACTTCCTCTAGTTGTTTCTGGGGCAATACAATTATTCCTGCACACCATTATATAGCATGGACATGCCAGATACCTTCTCTCTATAACACATATTGCCCATGACCTCACTTTCCCAGGACATGCTGTCACTTACTAATAATACTAACTAAAAGTACTCAAATTAAAGAAAATATGACTATCCAAACTGAAATTATTTTTCAATTATGTTTTCCCAACAGTTACCCGAATTGTTTGGTTAAAAGCAGACCATGTCAAACGAATACGTATTTTGACAGAAAGTATTTCTTATGAACAGGATGATGTCCTAGAAAACATAAAGGGCAACAGCAAAGGAACCTATAAAAACCTCTTTAAACACCCTGACTTCCAATCAGTGAAATACTCTGTTCTTTGTCTTTTCAACGATGAAGAAAAAACAAACAAACAAACAAACATTCAGATCTCCTAATTTGGGTGGGTAAAGAAATACCCAACTAAAAATTATATTAATTACTTGATGTACTTAGTTTTGTAAAGTCCATATTGTCTCTAGTGATGTAACATGAATTACCCCGTTTTCCTGGGGAGGCATAATCTCATGCACCAGTATATGCTGACCGCCCAGAGAGATTGTGAATTCTCCATCTTTGGGAGATATTCAAAACCGAGCTGGACACAATCCTGAACAACCAGCTCTAGCTGACCATCCTTGATCAACTGCCTAGTCGACCAGTTGATCTCAACAGGTCCCTTCTAACCCAAATCCATGAAAACCATGGCAGAATAGATCAATGCATGCAGAATGAAATAGGTAATTTACTTAGTTGTGTCACAAGTTGTGTGCACTGGTAAACCTTTTTAGAATAAAACCAACTATTAAACATTAGTTTTTGACATCAGTGTCTTTACTTTCCACTAAAACAAAATCACAGACATTTCCTAGCTTAAGTTTGTGCAAGGGAAAAATAGTACAAGCAAAGCTAAACGACTGTTTTTCTATTACAATGTTTACCAACTCTCAGAGGACAGAGGAAAAATTCTTCTAGTGTCAAAAGTTTGCAGTTCACTTGATTCCAACTAATTCACATTATGCGACAAGAATCCAACTTACAGTATGGAATGATTAAAAAAGGAAACTGAAAATTAGTTGGCTCCTATTTAAAGCTCCCAGTGGGAGAAGAGGCAGACAAGTCTGTACAATGTAGTACCATCTAAGAAAGGTCAAGCCTTTGGGCTGCATTCAGAGCTACAGACAGAATGTCACCTACCTCAAAGGCACATGGCCTTTTGAGTCCCTATATTTAAGTGTTTAGATTGTGTTTCAGTACTTTACAACACAAAGAAGCCTCAATAGATTTAAACATTCCATTGACATAAATGAGGATAATCAGAACTCCAAAACAGATCTCATCCTTTTGCCCTACTTACAACTGAAATAAGGGCAAACAGAGCACTAAAATCTGAAACAGAAATAAAGGCAATCTGTCTTCCTCTCTAGAGAATGAAATTTTGGCAAGTATAGAAGTGGTACTGAGAAATCTTTCCTCACATTCATCTTGTCACCCTTTCCAAATGTCACAATGAATATGATATCCAAAAGCAGTTTTGATTTATTGATTAGGAACTTAAGGTCATGCTATCTCATGGGCTTATACAGAAAGAAAGAGTATCTGAGAAATACTGTTATATACAGGAGTTATTTGTCATGAAGGGTTACCTCTTTCACTATAATCTAAAGGGAAAATGTATAATTTGAGTTTCTGAATCAGGTATGAAAACAATTGAAGGCTGGATGCCTAAGCTCCAGAAAGATTCATTTGAAACTTGCTTTTAGACTTTTTAAGCATGTTAATTTATATTATCAGTAAGTAGACTAGTCACATTCAGGATTGGTCAGGTGCTGAGGTGTATACAATTTGTTGGAATAGATATTACACAAATTTGATGCCATTTTGTTCTGAACGGTTTTTAAAAGGTACCTATTTAATGTCGTGTGTATTCTTAATTTATATATGTGGAAAACTTGAATGAATTGTGAAGTTCACATCAAAAATTTTTTCTCGATTTACTTTGAAGTTGTTTACATCGAAAAAATAGTATCTAAAGTTGTTTTAAAAAAAATGCTGTTTTCATTTTTTAATTTCTCTGCTTATGACTTGCTTAAAAATGTGCATTCTCAAGTCACATATCTTAACATTTATCACAAAAACAGTTATACACTAAGCCCACAATGAAATATGCAAGATACTTTTCTAGGATTTTTTCCATTTTGCATCAAGTATTTCATACAACAAGATTTTTCTTGGTCTTGAAACACAATGTAGGAGTCTCAATTCATTTCCTTCTAGATTTTGATCCTTCAGCATCCATTCCTGTCTTTTGACCTGGACTTATCTTGATGATTAGCAGACCAAAAAAAAAAAAAAAAAACAGTGGGAATAGATTGTGTAAGAATGTTTTTCTTCCAAATTATGAGAACAGGTTATGAATTAATTATCGTTGTAGCTGAACAGCAAATGACTATGACAGTGCATTTTAACACAATGTAATAATATAATAGCAAAAAGTTACAGCATTTTTCCTCAGAAAGCCAAAATCTAAGTGATGTGAAGATTATACCCAAATTTGTGTGATCAGCAGTAAGTGGGCCAGATTCAAGAGCTGTAAGTCAAGTTACATATATGAAATGGATATAAACAGGCAGTTATGGGATGGGACTATATCCAATATTAGGATGACTACAGTTAGGAGCCTATACATATGCTACATATCTAATTCCTGCAATTGCTATAAGGAGTCAAACATTAGGCCAGTAAACATTAGATGCCAGTCCTGAATCTCACCCCAAAAATGGGAGTTTCACCCACTACTGGGTACCATATGAGATTTCAGACCTCACCATTTACCTTTGTGTAATAAAAATGGTGCTAATTGTTGAGGGACAGAGAGATGAAAAAGCTTCATTACCCCTCAGAGTGACAAACCAAGAAGTGGTATGTATTTTTTCCAAGGACAACAGAGAAGGCAGTCATATATATATGTGTATTTATATTACATGTAAATACAGGACATCAGGGGCAGAATGGTCCTTATTGCCCTGGCTCCATAATGTTGTGCAGCACAAGGCTCCACAAAACCACCATGGTGCCCCCAAATAAGCTGTTGCACAGATGGAAAGGAACACAGAGCATGGATGATTTCAGAGAATAGAATCCATTGCTGCCTCCAAGGTTGTTTTTTTATTTCTCCAAGCTGTTCTGTTAATCCCACAATCTCCAGGGCAAGCCTGTAAACAAATGCTAAGTTTTTCTAAACATACAGGCTTAGAAAACTCAGCATTGCTTCATACTTATTCCTTCAGAAATCATTTGAGTTCATATTCAGCCAAGGACCTCATAAAACCTTCCTTGACAAGAGTAAATGCAGAGATTTTTACAGGAATAAACCCAAAATATAACTACAGAAGTATAGCTGTAACAAAATTGTTGAATTCAGCATAAATCAACACCTGCTAACTGCCAAGTCTCTTAGGCACGTTTGTCCATCTGTGCTGTATGGCTACAGCTATCCAAAGTCACTCTCACTATTTCAGGCCAGCACAATGATTTATGGCCATGAAAAATGGCGGGTGGAGAACAGGGTGGTAGAAAAATGTATGTATTCCCTTAGTTTAAACCTCTTGTTGAATTTTAATCACAAGTACAACAATAAATAAATATAATATCCCTTCCTCATTTTGTGAATTTTATTTTTACTATGAGAATGGTCAATGAGCAAAACAGGTTTGCCCAAAGAAGTTGTGGCTTCTCCACTTTTGGACATATTCAAAGCCTAAACTAGACAGGTCCTGGACAACCTCTTGAGAAGTGGAGGTCATGGGGTGAACTAGGTGATCTCAAGAGGCCACTTTCAAACCTCAAAAATTCTGTGATTCTGTGAAACTCAGTTGTGTTAATATGACAGATTTCACACCCTCAGAATAACTCCTTGTTCATCTTTGAATAAAGACAGGCCAATCATACATTTTTCTATGACACATCACATTCATGTTTCAATGCAGAGACTTAGAGGTGCAGGAGAACTAACATTATATGCAAGAGACACAAAATTTAAAAAAAAAAAAAAATCAACAAACAAAACAATGACGAGGAACTTAGCACACTTTTTGCTTCCTTTGCAAGCCTGGCTGCTCATCATTTCTGTGAAGAAGCTAAAACTCAGAAAGCATGATTTGAGTTTTTGGTTGGGTTTTTTTGTTGTGTTTTTGTTTGTTTGGTTGGTTGGTTTTGGTTTTGGATTTTTTTTTTTTTTTCAGGTGAATGGCAGCTTAGATTCCACTGTAGATAGATAGTATCTTAAAAAAAATAGAGGAAACACTATAATATGTGTGTTTATGGCTGAATAGATAATCTAGAAAGGAAGCAGGTAATCAGGTTGGGCTACAAGTTTTGCGTTCTGTTTAATTCTTGGCAACAGCTTTATGCAGTAATTTTGCTTATGAGGTTTTCTCAGTTGATTGCGTGTTCCTGGCTTTCTGAATAAAAACTGAGATACCATAACTTAAGTAGGTCTCCTGAAATCATTTTATTGATTTAGATAAAAATAAAGAAACTCCATTCTTACTGTTTAGGACCGAGCATATTCTGGGGACACAGAGTTGGTCTAGCCATACTTCACCTTTACCCGCAAATATTTGATGTGGACTGTGAATCTTGGGATCCTACCTACTCTTCAGCATTTAAGATCACAGCTAATTATTTTATGAGTAAAGCTTACTCAAACATTTCCATCCAACATGGCCCCTTACACAGCATACTAATTAACAGAAAGTCATTCTTTATGAGAAGACAGCAATTCACCACTGCATGGAGTCCACATATATTTATAGTAAGAATTAATTAAATTATCATGTTCTATGCTACTTCCCAAACTCTAAATCCTTTTTAAAAAACAACCGTAGCTCTTCATTACAAAAAAACCTAGAGACAATACAATAATAGATCATGAGTAATCAGTCAAACTAGCACCTAAAATAAATCGAGAAACTTTGTTACCAGTAGAGAGTTAAGACCGGGGACCAACATTTTATCTTAAACTTGCACAAAGTATCAACTTCAAAAGCGTCATGGTGGCTTCACAGACTCTGGCTAACACCACAATCTCCAAGTTGAATTGATAATGTCTGCAGTTAATTAACATTTTGTCATATATGCTGAGCAAGGATTACAGAAGTTATTGAAGCAGAAATGTTAAAATACCAGATTTACAGCTGCATAGCAGGAAACACAGAGGATATATATTCAGAAGTATGCTTTTCTTCAGATTTTGCCTTAAAGCTGTGATTTGACACAATACTACTAAATAATAGAAACAAGAGCAAAGAAATACAGATGGCAGTAAATAGGGAGCAGTGTAATGAGGAGTCAGCTCTGAGCTAAGACAGAATGTAAAAACCCTGCAAAGTGAAAGGAATTGATGGTAACTGTATATGATATAAAAAGGGAAGACAAATAACGTTTTCTCTATCAGTACACTATACACGAATAATATATACATACATTAGACCTAATCCCATCTTCTGTATATCATCCTGCTGAGGCAGTAAGTAAAACTGCCAAGAACAAGAGGAGAATGATTGTTCAGAACACTACCATTGCTGCATGTGGAATTTAAAATAATATAAATAATAAAAAAAAAAGGGAAAGAAATGTAGTTTCAATTGAAGTGATGAAAATTTTTAAAAAAAGTGCTTACTTTTTTTTTTTTACCAAACACAAAGTCAGAAAACTGTTGAGCAAAAGCTAAAAAGATGCATCTGAGACTTCATGATATATATCAAAACCTAAGTAAGTAAAAACTGGGTAACAATTACTCCAGCTGGAGAACATGAATAAGCTGGAAGTAGTTAAGACCCAAATAAAGAAACTACACATATAGAAAGAAAACCAAAATCAGCACCTAGGAGGAGGCTCAGTAAGATGAGATGTGGCAGATACAGACATGGGTAAATGGAAACAATACCAATGAGAAATACGTCAAAGTAATACAAATTAGAAACTGAAATGGTACATGAAAACTGTTCTGTCTTGAAATGAAACCAAAGGGGTGTAAAAAGAGGCTTTGTGTAAGATGCCTTTTAAATTACTAGATAAAAAAAGTAATCAAAATTCTATTAAAAATAAGGAAGCCAGTACATTGAGGTTCCAAGAAGTAATGGAGGCTGTATGGAAGTTTTTACTCATCTCTGTAAGCTGACTCCTAGGCTTAAGTTGTAACTCAGTAGAGAGTAAACAGATTCATCACTAGGAACTGAAGCTAATAAGATATTTTCCCCATTTCTTTCATTTGAACCAAGGGCATTCATATACCTGCAGACAGGAATGAAGGTCTATCAGGCTACAGATAAAACACAGAAATGAATGTGGTTTCAGGCTTGTAGTTAAGGTACCTGCATCCTAAGTGAAACATATGTGTTATGGTCCCTTCCACATGCAATGTTTGACCTTTGAAATAAATAATTACTTTCTACCAGATGAACAAGAGATCCTGAAGGAGCAATTTAGTGGCTACAACTATTCTGTCCCTAGAGGTACACTGTGTAAAGTTGCTCTCAACCATTTTTCTGCATTGGACTCCAAAGGTTTGGGAAAGAGAAGTTAAATAAGACACTATACAAACATGAAAAAATAATTTCTTTTTCAACACTCAAAATAATCAGAGCACAAATCCATGAAGAAAATCTGCATTAATTAAACCTGGAATTTTCTTGGATATGATTTTTTTCTGAAAATCCTGTAAATAGTTTTGAATAATTTTCTGGTTTATTAAACCAGTTGCAAAGTTTCATGGATGGCTCAGCATTTATCAGTCATATCTGTAATAATCATTCTCTATATCTGATGAACCAAGCCCATCAGGAAGTTCAGTTCTGCTTTTATAAAGCAGATTGATTTTTAAAAGGGGAAAAAAGAAAGGTGAACCATTCTGAACTGTGTACATGTGTATTCTTTTCATCTTTCTTGATCAGACCTGGAAAGCGAGCCTTGGGTTCACTGGTGTGTGTCTTACTGTGTGAGAATTATAATATTATTAGCAGTTTTAAGCAAAACACAGGAAAAACAAAGTAGACAATAAGGCACAGGGCTTGAAAAGCTATGAGACTGCCTTGAGAAACCTAATTGATCAATCAGAATGACCAGCAGCCTAGTCACTGCCATGCTTAGGAATTTAAGAATGAGAATATAGTCATTTAAGAAAACTTTATTTCTGTTTTCTAATTTCTATCATTTCTTTCTTACTTTCTTTAACACCTCACTATATACACCCATCTCTTGTCTCCCCCTGAAAGATTTCTGGGAAAGGATCATCACTTTGTCCTGTGATCCAGAAAACTCAGAACAATATACTGGTTTTGCTCTGTGTATCTCATGTAATACTGTAATGCAAAGAACAATTTCTAAAAATTAAAAAAAAAAATAACCAACATTGTGGTGGTTTCAGATTTCCTGGTTTTCCTAGTGGGTGGAGCTCTGAAATCTGAAGGGAGGAGTATGTGCTAGATTGGGCTATGCCCAGCTCCACCCCCAGGGGCAGGCTGGAATGAGAAGATGCAGACACATGTTCTATTCCCATTCCCCGCCTTCTTGTCTTCGAGACTTCTGGCTGGGATCTATAAAAGGGGGGCAGGGAGGAGATTCTCACTCTCTGCTGGGACCTTCAGCCAGACACACGCTGTTTTGTTCCTGCCGTGGGTTCCCTGCTCTGACACATGGCAGTGGCTATCTTGGAATTTGAGTCTGTTCTCCAGACTCATCACCCACCTTCATCCACACCTAAGAACTTTTCATCCAGCTCCAATCCACACCAATCCATTGAGATCCAGTACCAGGGAGCTTCAACACAGTGCTAGGTTTTGTATTTTTTTCTGGAAATTTACCCCTCCTTACTTTGTTACCCCTGTAATCCCTTTACCCTGTTAATCCCTACCCTTCTTCCTTTCTGTTCCCTGTTAAACAATATATTTCATTTTTAATTAACTTTCAATCGGTTTATTACCCCTGCCTTCCTTTGTTTATCTCTTTACCTGGCAAAACTAAGGGATAGGGAAGGGGGAACACAAATTCTGTCCCGAGCCCTCTAAACAGAGACAAACATCAAAAGTAAAACAAATATCCAACCACAACAAACACCAGCAAAACTCCAACCAATCCCTAACGTTAATATTAGTGAGGTGTTTCAAAATACTGTCTTTATAGTACAATGCAGAATTAGAGTCTCAGATTAAGACAGTAAATAAAAAAACCCCCATGTTTCTTTAGGAATTGTTAGTATACTCTTTGTAATCTGTCTAAGCCCTTTGAATCATAATGTTTCAATCATTTTCACAGTTACTTTAATACTATTTTACTTCAAATACGTGAAGCAAATTTGTTCTTTCCCATTCAACCAACCCAACTTCAAACATGAAATTTTTCAGACTATTTTCTCTGTACAGTTCCCTGCATTTACTGTATTACTGACTGTACTTTTTATTTACAATCCCAGCAGTTTTCTCAGTATGAGAAACAATCTCCCACTTTTTTTTTGAGCAAAGACATTTATTCCTATCCTTCAGAATGTAACCATTGCTGTCCTCAGCTATGGGGAATCTTGCTGACAATGGACTGACTTTTGACCCAGACATACACTTCCACTTCTCAATGAGTTATTGTAAATGCTGTTTCTGCTTTTCGATGTTCTTGATTCCCTGAAAAAGGTCATTTAGTCCAAAAAGCTAGATTGAGCACTTTGTATGTGACTAAAAGATAAATGCAGTTTAAATCACATGTGAATAAAAGTCTTCTCTTGTAGATTCTCTTTAGCTGAAAGGCTGAATCCAATTATGTCTTTACACTGCCAAAAGAAAAGCGTGCTTTGAACTCCATCCGAGTTTAAGAAAAGAAGTTTCTTTTTCCTGTAGTGTGCTGCTTTTCTTCTGGTAGCAACTCATTTCCTCAAGAACTTTTTGGTTCTGAGAATCAATATGCAAAAAAAGATTCCTCTGTATATGGATAGCATTACTGAGAGCACAGCTGAAGTATTGTGTAAATTCTTTTTTTAAGTATTTTAATTTTTGTTACTCTTCATCTAATGTTTCTTGTTTCATGAAAAAGCCTTTCCCTCCTTCCCTTTCGTCTCTGCCTTTCCTCTCGCAGCTTTTTACTTATTTCACCACCTTGAAACAGTGAATCTTCTGCAACAGGAAAAATATTTCCTAAAACCAGAAAAAAAACTCCCTCTCATTCTAACATAAAAATTTAGAAACTTCCATAGAGACAAAGATCTGCAATTGTTCTGTACTGGTTACCAAGAATCTAGAATATCAAATGTATTTCATAAAGACAAAGTCAAAATCAGCAATTGATTATTTAGGAATGTTAACATTTAATTAGCTGATTCATTTTATCATACTCCACAAGCCTGTCTTTTTCTCAAGTACAATAATATAAATACATTTTTTACCCATTAATATAACTTTAATTGTATCTCTTCAGAACTCATTTTGACATTTCATTTGTCAAGTATTGTTATATAAAGTAAGTGAAATGAGATGCAGGTAGAAACTTTGTATTCTTGTCCCTTTACTTCATAATCTTTCCTTCCCATCAATCTTTTTATGGAAGGATTTTCTATCATTTCCTCCTAAATGTTTTTCCCTGTTCTTCATTTATGCCTCAAAGTTTCATAAATTAGCTCAGCTACTACTTTTCTCGTCATCCAGAAGATGTTAGTCTACACTCCTCTTTACAAACATTCTTCCCTTAAGCAAGAATAAAACTAGTATTTCCATTACAGTCAAACACAAAGTCATCAAGACCCTGTACTGTTTTTTCATGTTTATCGTTACTTTCAGTACTCATCATGGATTGTTACAGACTGCACTGGGATGGCAACTAAACATGACACAGCCACTCACTCGGCATGCTCCCCCTGGCAATGGGGTGGGGGAAAGAATCAGAAGGGTAAATGTGAGAAAACTCATAGGTTGACAATGTGATAACTGGAAGAAAATAATAAATAATAATATTGAAAAAAAAAATCACAGAGAGAAATAAAACACACAAAAAAGACAAGTGTTGCAAAGGAAAACAATTGCTCACCACCAACCCGTTTATGCCCAGCCAGTCCTCGAGCAGTGGGACAGCCACCAACCTCTGCCTTAGTTTTAGTGCTGAGCATGATGTCATATGGTGTGGGATATCCCCCTGGATCCCCCCGGTCAGTTTGGTCAGTTGTCCTAGCTTTGTCCCCTCTCAACTTCTTGTGCACACACACCCCCAACCCCCATCCCAAACCAAATCAGCACAATATCATTATTTATACATAGTCTTAATACACCAGGCTTCCACATACACACATTTCACTGAAATAAGTCCTACCAGGCAAATCTGAACCCTAATGAGGCTGGTGAGAGAGCTAGAAACTTTCCTTATGAAAACAAGCTGAGGGAACTGGCCTTGTTTAGTCTGGATAAGAGGAGAGTGCAAAGGTGAGTTTATTGCTCTCTACAACTATCTAAAATGAGACTGTATTGAGGCTGGTGTTGGTCTCTTCTCCCAAATTACTAATGATAGGATGAGAAGAAATGGTCTCAAATTGCACCAAGGGAGGTTTCTACTGGACGTTAGGGAGAATTTGTTCACTGAGAGAGTGGTTAGGCACTGGAATGGGCTGCCCAGGGAAGTGATGGAGTCACATCCCTGGAGGGGTTCAGAAAATTAGTAGATGTAGCACTTGAGTCTGTGGTCTAGTGGTTAGGGAGATGTTGGGATGAAGGTGGACTTGACCCTAGAGTTCCTTTCCAACCATGGTGGTTCTATGATTCTAATATTCCATTTTTATCCTTTCTTTTGCCCTACTTGTTTCTTCACTTCATAGGTGACGGTTCTCAGCCCACTATGATTCCATGAGAGTTGTGAAGGTGGTGCATTTTCTTGTCAAGCACCTGATTGGGTCAGTGTCAAAATGACCTAGCAAGCATGAGAAGCAAAGATCAGAGATATCCACTTTAAAGTTCAATTGAATGTGTTTTAACTCTTACTTGTTCTCAGACAACACAAGGGAAATTAGGTAAAAAAGATTCATGCTGCAAATTGCTCCAAAATCCCAAGTGTTGCATTGAGATCAAATTTCGGTACTATGGCATACATATTCTATCTCATCCTTGCATCATATTAATCTCTTTTTTACATTTTTAAAGTTGCTGACTCATTTTATGCAATCAAACACCTGCTTTTCAGCACCTCATCAAATCTGTTTCCAGACAAATGTAATTTACAATACTTTTCACTTCACATTAAAAGCTCAAAAGGTTGTATCTAAGTTTAAAATCCCAAAATTTCTTTCTTTTTCTTTTTCAGGCTTAATGACAGAAATCTTTCCTTTCTGTAAAGCTCTTAAGCAGAAACCTCAGATCTATACCAACATAGACAGGTTTCTGTCCAACAGAAATGGTATCCTGGTTTTGAAATCGAATTATTCAATTTGATGAAGTAATTATCAGATCACTGTGAAATTTTAATATGTAAATATATGTGGCATTTTTTTCTGTGCCTAAAGATTGAAATGCTTTCTCTGCTCCTCTGTTACCTGTTAAGCACTCGACAGTTAAGATCAGTGATTCCACAGCTCATTACCTGTTATTGTGACCTACCGCTGATCTATTACAAATGCAGGGGATATGATTTTGCAAAGCACCCTACCTACCTACAAGAGTCCCTCTTGTAAGGCATATCAATAATTCACAATCTGCTCATTTATTATCAGCAGCTTCCCCTCACAGGAGCTGCAGCTGCACATCTCTTCTAAGACTCCCATATATTTCATTCTATGGTATTATCTAAAGCCATATTTTTTCATCCTGAGAGCTACTTTATGTTTGCAAAATACATTTGTCAAAACCCCCAGCATCTACAAATGCATAGTAAAAGGATCAAAATAATAGCAGCCATAGTGGTTTTGCCTTACGATTGCCAAAATTGCTTGCACAGATGTAGAATTTCTAAGCTTACAATATCAAAATTAACACTCAATGTCCAATCTTTTAGAACTAAGCCCTAAGCATGCTTGTCTCAGATAGTCCAAAGATATGCGGATTAAAATTAAGTTGTTTCTTACCCACAGACCCTCCCTTTTGCAATGAATGTGTTCAATCTATGTAAACTTTAAAAAGAAGAAATATAGAAGATCTTTTCCATTAGAAAATGTTAAAACTCTACCAAACAACAAGAGAACCAATGGGTCACAGGGAATACTTACATTTATATATAACTTTTTAAACTTACTGCTATGTTTAATGCTTCACAGCTAATTGTCTTCTATCTGTGCATTGCAGAATTTAAAGTTTCAAGGGGAAAAAGCAATCAATCAATTCTGTTTCAACAACCAAGACTCAGTAACAGAAGATTTGTATGCTCCCTTGAAGCGGATCGTCTTTGAGGGCACTGTATGCATAATGAAGTTATCTGAACATAGCTTTGACAACATGAAAACATTCTTCCAGATCTACCCAAATCTCTAGAAGGGTATTTGCCTGCTTTCTAAGACACTAATAATTGTCAGCACTACACTAGGGAAACTGTAGAACACAAAGAATAAGTGGAGACACAGACAGACAATAATGAAACTCTACATAAGTTGTCCACAGTGACCAAGGGCGCAAATAGCAGTTCTGTGTCATAGCATGAGGAACTAAACACTAGCAACACATTTTTTTTTTAATTTTCAGAGGTAGGATTTTGTTTGTGCTACTTTGACTCTGGAGATAAAATCCATTTAACTGTATGAACACAGAAAAACAACTATATATAAATATTTTTTTTTCCAAGAAACATTTTGCTTACTGTAAGAACAATGAACTTAAACTCGCAACTAACAGGTATTCACAATTCCTGAAGCTACTCCCAGCTTCATTCAGTACTGCTGAGGACGTTCATATTCACTGTCCATGTTAAAGTCATGAGCATATGCTGCAGGCACCTTCTCCCTTTCCAGATACTTTTTATTCCTAGTATGCAGTTAGCAATCCTCTACATTATGTAAAAAGTTCAAAAATTTTAGAGGAAACACTAAACCCTGCTTTCAGTTCATTTGTTTATAGATGTGTTCAGGAAAATAAGAAGGACTAACTACATCCTTGTCCATGTTCACAGGATGACAGTAGCAAAAGAAACCAGAGCAACAAAACTTTTCTTAATATTTGCTGCTGAGTATTTGGAGCATTTTAACTTAATAATGTTTTCTGATAGAGTCATTAGTTATCAAAAAAAGAAGGAAAATGAGAACTTTAGTCCCTATCTAGTAGAAATATTTATATATCAACACAATACAATTTCTCTCACACAAAAATACAGGTCTTCAACAGCACCATTTTAAAATCTGACTTTGGAAAGAGTTCTAAGTGGTTTGGAAGATCCCCCCTAGAACAGACTACAATAGGAGTTGAAATGACCTGCAATGATCACCTAGTTCAACTGCCTGACCACTTCCCAGCTGCCAAAAGCTAAAGAATGCCCCCAAGGGCATTATCCAGCACAAATATACGAAAACTTTCATTTCCTTTTCCGGCTTATTCAAAATGTGATTCATAGCTCTAGATAGGCGTTCGTACTCATAGCTATCCTTACCTACAAAAACAAGCTTTTTCCTCAAAGCTATTCTCTTTATAATTGTTTTATAAAAGCAACTGTCCTCCCTGAAACCAGTTGCGGAAGGTCTCTGGCACCTGTCTTTCTCACAGGCACCACAGACAAAACTTCACTTTGTAAAGAAAGGGATACACAAGTTAAAGAACACATTGAGGACTCTAAGCCCTGAAATGTTTGTTCTCTCTCGGAGCTGCTCTGAGTTACAGCACACTGATCTGTATGCACTTCTAGTTTCAAAAGCACTAACAAGGTGTGAAGTGTTTGCAACTGATTAAAACCAGAACCGACACAGTGTGCTTATGACTGAGAGAATTAGTGTTTGACACACCAAGGGACTGCTGGAAATTTTTTTATCCTACAAGGTATTTGTGGAATCACTCACAAGTGTGGTTTTCATCACTTCTTGTTTATTCTTTTCTTTTTTCCCCCCCTCCTAAATAGCAAGCTGGTTTTAATGATGTCCTAGTTAAGACTAATGTCAAAACAATCCAAGTTTTGTCTGTTAATGCAAAATCTGTCCCACAAAATGCAGGAAGCACATCAGAGGGCAAGAAAAATTAATTTTATTTTTAGAGTTATCAAACCAAGTTTATTAAAGAACTTTATTAACTCATACTGAATTAATAAATTAATAACTGATAACATTTTTTTATGGAAAGAGACCATATGAGGTGTTTTCCTCCATTTCATTATTTCCTTAAATTTTGTTTGGTTTTTTTTTGTTGTCATTGTTACTATACTGATGAGCATTCTGCTCTGTGATGACCTCTATCCCCCAAACACAACTCAATCTGGTGCTTCTAAAATTTATTTATGGACAGATTTATGGGCCAACTACTGGGACAACTTCCACTCAGAAAATTTAATGAGTTGAACTCGATGTTAATGGAAAACACTCATCCAGACACATTCCCCAGTCCTATTGATCTGCTTAAATTTGTGACTTTGCCATATATATAGAGTACTTTGAAAGCTAAGTTCAATTCTCTTCTGAATACATGAGTTTACTCACAAGAACTTCAGTTGTGAATTGGGGAGAAAAGTTCCTTGCCCCTGTAGTCGCTTGTCAGTTTGGGAACTGCATAGCACGGTCAGAACAGCATTCAGGTTACTAAGGGAAGTTGTGAAGACACACACAAGGAGTGCATATTTTCCACTGTGGAGAAGGTTTTTAATTGTATATCAGTAAACACACAGCTGGAAGTTTTGCATCAATGTGCTGGAAAGCGTGGAAGTGTAGGAAAGCCTTAATCCAAAACAGTTGCACAGACCCTCGATACAGTAGGAACAGGATGAGTAGCATGATGCTTTTGACTGCTGTCAGTAGATGGGAAGAATATCTTAAACAACGATAAAGTCAGGTTTTCAAACCCAGGACCCATAAACTGGGTTGAATAACACCACGTTTGAAGCTTCTGACCAGTGTTTGAAGTACGAAGGAGCATGTAACTCTGCCCATCTTCATAAAGAAGAAGCCTGAGTAGTTGAGTTGCATGGCAGAATATTAAGATGCTGCCTTTTTAAGGCAGGACAGCTGTTACAGGTGAAATAGAAACATCATGGTCTGTTACACACAGCAAGGCTCATACATTTCTTGGTTAAAAACAGTCTTAAGTGCAAATCCTGCTACAAATCAACTGAATGCTCTTTGCACTGCAGCAGACATATAATCTTGCAAATGAGAATGGGATGCTAGTTTTTGAGCACTGTTTATGGGTCTTTTTGCACTAGATGGAGATCATAAATCATTCACTACATGCCACTCAGATTCTGTTAAAAACATAAATTAGTACTTATCCATAAAACAAAAGAAGAAAATCTATTTTATTAGTCCCCTGGAAAATATAAACAAATTATGCAACATCACACTTCCACCTACTACAAAGCAATAAATGAGGTATGTAGAAAGGGGAAATAAAAGTGGAAGTATCAAAGAAGAACAGAATACATCATAAGAATGCTGTTCACACTACAGGATGCAAGGCTATATTGCTTTTTCTATTCTGAACTGGTATGCTCTGGGGATCAGCTGAGCCTTAGAGCAATTCTTCTCACTTGATGTACTACTTTAAAGTGGATGTGCTGTGTTTCTTTTGGTTTTAGCTATTCCTGTAAGCAGCAAGGCAATCCTAAATGCCACTGTATAGGTGCCTCTATAGGTGAGACGCAATAGGCAATCACCTCAAATAAAATGTCAGCATGAAAATGGCATTTTTAAACTGATACACAAATGCCATTATTACTGGATATTTAGAGTTTAGGATAAAAACACTAAGAGGTAGAGACAGGGAATTACATCAGAATTCCCAATACAGGATATCAACTACATGCCTGGAGAAGCTTCAGAGAGAGGCAGAGCGAGTGATGCAAGTAACACACTAAATTCCTTTGTC
>NW_008613062.1:0-10984 GCF_000691845.1 Merops nubicus | reverse complement strand
AAAGAGCCAGCTAAATTTATAGATTTCCAACTACTTTTTGGCACCCAAGCAACTCAAATTCTTCAGTTAGAACTATCAGGAATTCACCTTCTGGGGTTGTTTTTTGTGTTTGTTTTGTTTTCTTTTATTTTGTTTGTTTGAAAGGGAAAAAAAAAGATATTTCAAAACATTAGCTTAAGTCACATCTACATTTATTTTTACTTTGTTTCTGTTTTGCCTAAAAGTGGTTGAATTGAGCCTGATTTTTCACAGGGCACAAGAAATCTTCATTCTTCAGTCTCCTGAGAGGAGGTCCATGTACTGTGCCTCTAGCTCTTTGACTGTTCTGGAATCATCTGTTAATGCAGATGAAACGCCATTTCTCATGTTTCAGCAACACTGATTAGCAGCATCAGTCAACACAATGAGAGTGTAGCTACCCGCTAAGAATTGCACAGCAGCTTATTGCAGTGGTGAACCTCAACAGCACTGTCATGCCAAATGACAGGGCATAAAGCAGACCTAAACCATGACAATTCTGCAGCTAAAATCTTTGCTCCTGCACATTGTTGCAACTGCCTTGATCTGCTTCGACTCATCTGTTTCTTACCAAACATTCTGAAACTCTTCAAGCTTAGATCTATTTATTGTTAATTAAATTATGAAAAAGCATCAAAAATATCACATTCACCTTTTCCTCTTGGAAATTTTGCTGTAATAGGAAGGCAAAATGCAGGATGATAGTCATGCAAAAACATCTCTAAACTGGAAGAGCCTTGGCTAACACAGGCCAGATGTCATTTTCTCCTAATGGTAAACTACATTTTGCAAGAAAGAAGGCTGCAAGAGGTTTTCAGGGTTCAGCATTTAAAGCAATAAAATCTCAGAATAGAAAGCATTTTTTTAAAAAATTACCTTTATATTTAGATATGGTGATTTTATTCATATATCATCCAATTACCTTTTTCTATAGATCATAATTTCCTATCTACAGTTTGATTTACAGTCAAAAAAGCAAATTAACATGAAGAAGTATGACCTGTGAATTATTTACCTTCAATTCATACTTCAATTTTTAATCTATTTATTAAAACTTATTTAAAAAATATTTATTGAAACAGATAAGTTTTCCAGTTCACATTCTAATAAAACATGGCTTTTAAAGCTAAAAGATATTTTTTTTTAATTCTTTGGAGATCTTACAAAGAAAAAGACCCAGACAAATCCATCACAAAACCCACACCTGTGTCAGCAGGAATCCTGACACATCAGGGACCAAGAATCATCCGAGGGAAAGTTTTACATATGTTAATTGGCAACAATCTAAGATAGATATCATTTCACCAAGAAGGTAGCATGTGCAAGAACTGAGTTAAACCTGGCTTTTACAAGATGGTACTGACCTTTATCTTCCTCTCTGTCGAGTTTTCACGCCACCTGTGGGGATATACTTTTCTCTGAAACTGCTACCACTCTGTCAAATTTGGCTAGGCTTGGATAAGAAGGTTCAGGAATTTCCAGGGCTGAGAGAGAAATACCGTAAAATGACAGCTTTAATTTTCTGTACTCTGACTCTTTTTCGGGATCAAAGATCAGAGGCATTTTCAACTAGCAGAAAGTAAGATTTTTAAATGGTACTCAGAGTGAGAAGAGCTCTATCAGCCAATTTTGCTTAGGATAGTGGAAGAAAGGACTGCTGAGAGACATTGAACACCAAGTATAGGACCAAAGAGAAAAGGAAGGAAAAGAAATAGACTGTTCTAAGAAGCACTACTGAAGTGGCAAATATTGCTGTAGCTGAAGAAATGTAGAATTAAATTATATTAAGACAGTAGGATAAGGAGTTAAGGCTGTGAGTCTACATCCCCTGCAACTTATGAGGACTGTTTTTTTGCTGAGCCCACAAACCCTTTAATGTTTGTCGTTTACTATAGGGGGATATAAATGTTTGGGCTTTTTTTTTCAAAAAGAATAATACTAGACAAACAAAAATCATGTTAATTGTGAAATCAATGATTTTCCAGTGAAAGTGGTAATTCAGTCCATTCTCTGAGCAGTATTAGGATTTCCTAGGATAAAAAAAAAATTAAGTAGTTTTAATACTCTTGAGCAAAATGAATTTTTCAGTCTAGTAAGAATAAAAAATTTACAATAGAAAAGTCTTAAAATGTTTGACCTAACAGCATTCATATGGCAGATGAAACCTGAGAAAGCAGCTGGCCTACAGGTGACTATCATTGTAGTGGTAGTTGTTAGAGCTAATGTATATTGTTACTACATCCATACTTCAGGGATACTCATGGTCAGCTCTAGGGAGAAGTAAAGAATTCATCTTTTACACATACAAATGCACATGAGTCTTCCTTAGAAAGAAGTAACTTTACTTCTAGAGAAAAGAAATGGCTAAAAGTGTGTAGGTAGAATATCTTTGTTCACATTGGTCTGAAGTGGTTGCCATATTTATGGTCAAGAAGAATTTTTTCCTGAATGTTAAATTGTCATATATTGCTGGGTAGCTCTTTAAATTGTCGTATATTGCTGGGTAGCTCTTTCTGCTGGAGTACAAAAAGATGCTAAGTGAAATTTCCAATTGTCTTAGTAAAGTGCCTGGTTTTGGATCCTCAGACACTTTTAATACCCTTGATCGTGCAAGCTCTCTCCTGATGCAAGTTATTTTGTAAGAAACAAGTTTGTAAGGGATCGTTGACCAAATACTGCATCCTAAGAAGTTCTGCTGTCCACAGCCAAAAAACTAATCTTCTCCTGCCTCTCAACCATTACATGCAGTCTTTTGGGATTGCAAGATAACTCTTAATAGCCAGTGTAAGGATACAGAAGATTGCCACAGAGCTGTCCTTCCTACAGGAAGGAGGCACAGGGGTGCTGATATGTGCTTGTCAAAAAGAAAGAAATCAAAATCACCCTGTTGGTGTAGTTCATCAGAAGAAGTGCCAGTTCTAATTCCCTAAGCATGATTATAGGACTAAACTGAAAATTACAAGAAAACTAGACTCAAATGCAGTTTTGAAAAGAAGACTTTTTCTTAGCTATATTTTGGGTTTAGAATTCTGAAGATACATCATAATTACAGAGGGAGACATGGCCTCTTCTTGCCTGCTTCACCTCAGAACTTTAATCTAAAGCTAGACTGCAAAGCAGGGGAGCAAAACTGTTTCTTTGCTCTAGGCTGTTCAAAAGTGATTACCTCTGTTCCTCCTTTTCTACTTCATTTAGAATTTATTCTTTCTTACCTCTCTCTTTTATTTTTTTTTTTTTCCTCATTCTTATTGTGACTGCATGGTCATTCAAATACAGGGGAGGAAAATACCATGTAGTATGAACGGAGCAGTCTAGCTTTAAGTGGGCAGATAAGGAAGCTGGGCATAGGAGAACTGTCACTTCAGGTCTCAATAATTTTAAAATTCAAGGACTGTTCTACAAAACATATAGCATAATTACTCATAATACATGCATTTCCTCAAAAACACTAGCGTGTGTGAAACATAGCTTCTTATACAGAGACCACAGGATATTAAGGCAGATTATAAATTTAGTATCAAGAGAATTATCTAACATAATTTTGCTATTCTTCACATCTTCACAGTATTCAATGACATTATTGGAAGAAAACCCAGAAGTTATTAATATCAATGAAAATCAATCCACAGTTAAACTATGCTGTAATAATTCATTTTCTCAGCCAGTTTAATTGAAATGAAAAAAAGTGTAAAAACTTAAACAGAGCAGGAAACATACTGCAATGTCCAAGTATCCATCTTGAAAAAAAAAGATTTATAAGAATAGCTCTAATAAACAAGGCCAAATATAAATTAGTGTTTAGTGATTTTTTTCCTCTTAAAAAGAAAAAAAAAAAACAAAACAGTAAGCACCTTCCAGCAGGTCATTTCTTCATGTGCTTTACCCTATCTCTGTCAGGAAGGAGCTCCAGAGAAAAGATGCATACTCCAAGGGGTCTGCAGTCAAATCTGTTCATTGCAAAGTATTACAGCCTTTTATAGTAGACAAGGGACCGCCCTCCAAACCCCATAGGTTAACAAGCCTGTTCACACGCCTAAGCTGAGCTACAGATTGGATAATAGTTATTGTCCACGCTCTGTCAGCCTTTCCATAACTCATAGAGTTGTTGCAGTTACCCTCATCAGTGTTTAACATTCTTGTCCAGGCAAAATGCCAGCAGAGCCCCTTATCTTCTCCTTGTTTTGCTTCTCTCCTAATTCAAGGTCGTTTCAAGGACTTTCTCAGGCCTAGGAGAACCTTACTGCCTGCACTGATTGTCCATCCTCAGCAAAACATATCACCCCACTCTGCAAGTCACCATTCCACACCACCTAAATAGTAATTCAGTAAGGATCACACAGGGCAAATAAGTCCTCACAATATGATATAGTAATTTCAACTGAATAAGTGTTAAAGTAACAGTCATGAAGAGTACATATAATAATTATCTATGCCTTTTAGAATCATAGAATCATAAGGGTTGGAACTTTTTTTTTTTTTTTTTTTTACTCCAAATCTATATGTAGTTAGATTTATGTTTTGTGGTTTTTTCCCTTTGGTTTTTTTTTTTTTTTTTTTTTCTTATCAGGTGAGAAGTTCTTGGTAGCCACTATTTTGGTGACAGACAAAATTCTTTAAATAATGAAGGGAAGACACTCTTGGTCTTTTTTTTTTTGTTTTACTAATTTTGTCCTTATTTCAACAGACAACTTAAGGTGTTACCAACTTCTGTTCTTCCTCGCATTCATATAAAATGAACAGTTTTTTTTTTTTTTTTTTTCTTATCAGGTGAGAAGTTCTTGGTAGCCACTATTTTGGTGACAGACAAAATTCTTTAAATAATGAAGGGAAGACACTCTTGGTCTTTTTTTTTTTGTTTTACTAATTTTGTCCTTATTTCAACAGACAACTTAAGGTGTTACCAACTTCTGTTCTTCCTCGCATTCATATAAAATGAACAGAGATAATGAAGAAATCTTGGTGGAAGAGAACTGCTGGTATTGCACTATAAAACACTAATGGTTTAACTAGCTAAACTATCTAGTTTAAAATGTATCTATCTTTTTGACTGATTGATTGCCATCTACTCTCTGAACCCCTTGTACATGGAAAACTTTTGTTAGAGGGAAATTTTCAGTATATTATTAGTTTATCTAGATTTGAAGAATCTACAGACAAGGAAGACTACAGAAACATCCAAAGTTCATTTACAAAATAAATAATAAACATAAGTTCAGAACAATTCAGCTACTACTTGACATACATTTATGTATGCTCCGATATATTCAACGGGTTTTTTTTCAACTCTCATGTAAGCTCAAATTAACTGCTCAAATGTAAAAGGTAATAGTGTTTACAGAACAGAGAAAGCAAAACCTTATTCCAAAAATCACTGAAGAGAATTAGCATTATTGGTTTAGCCTAAGTAATCTTTTGAAAAATAGATTCATAAAGGAAAAAAAAAATCTTTAGGTGCTGTGTCTCTGTTGCTGGAACTGGTTCATGTGTTCACAAGCACTTCATGGTTGCTTGAGGCAATCAGTTGATGTCAAAGGAAGTTCTTCAATTACAATAATCTATTGTGTACAGGAGACAGACTATTTTATATGAACATAGAAAGCGAGGGGACATCAACTAATACAGACAGTGATGGGGAAAATTTAGTTGCAATTTTTCTTGTAGCACGTTTTTAGATAGACTGTTTTCAGAAGCTGGGAATTTTCACATTCTTTCTTTAAATAAATTGGCTTAAGAAAGCAGATTATCATGGACCTTGGGGATTTTCATGCTATGTTCTCACACTTAACATTCCAAAAACCTGCACATTCTCACACTGGAATGTTTGGTGAAAGCCTTATTCTTGCTTACAAATAACTCAAAGAACTAGGCAATATTAATCTTAAATAGCGTTAACTGCTTATTCCACCTATTTTTACTATCTAGAGTAGATCTGTTAATGTTTATTTCCAACAGAATAAACAAGCTTGGTGGCTTCAGAGCATATTCACTTCATATTGGTCATCTGAAATTATGATTGCCTTGCAATCATCAGCAGCCAGATATAAATATGACATACTATGCTTATGAAACAGGTTGATGGAGGAGAGGGGAGAGTTATAACCGTAAGACATTTCCAACTTGACTTTTTTAAACCTGAAAACTCCACTGATTTCCACCACTGACACCTATAAGCTGCCATAAATATATCCAAGGTACATAGCACAACAAGAACACCCAGCTGCAGTCCCTGTGAACATTAACCCCACCCTGGCTGAGCCCAGGACAAAGCAGAAAGAATAGTATTGCTGTTATGCCAAAGTACTCCTCAGTTTTTCTTATCAAAACTTACAGCTTTGATATCTTTATTAATCTCAAAAGCCAATTTTATTTTCTGTAAGAAGCATTAAACTTTCTTGCTTTCCACTGTGGGACATAAAAGAAGCTGTAGCTGTTTGGAAGTACAGATTATTATTGCTCATTGCAACTCTGCAGCTAATTATAATATCTTTTCCATTAGTCAAATTTTAAGATAAATTTTTAGAAATGAACAAAATTTAATTTTGAAAAAGTTGAATTTAACAGGATCAAAGTTCCTCATGTCCAAGCCTCTCCCTCCCCATGTACATACAAGCTCAAGCACCTAACACACTTCCATCCACTAGGATATCAAATCTTACACATCTTTTTCAGCAGCGCATCATTATCATGCCTCAAGGAATAACAACACTCATGAGTTACTTGTAATCATATAAAATATAGTTTTGGAGGGGACTCAGGATGTCACCCAGTGCAGCCAAGTAGGCACAATCTCACAGGTAGACCAGATTTCTCTAAACCTTACCAAGAGGTATTTTGGAAACCTCCAGACCATCTCTGGGCAGCCAGAGTGGTTAGTCAAAAAAAAGAATTTTTCTCCCTGCATCCTATTGCAGATTGGGACTGCTGCTTCCTGCCCTTATTATTATGGATGTCTGAGAAAAGCCTGAGTCTATCTTCCCTGTAAAAATCCTTTATCTGTAGTGGACTTAGATTAGATTTTCCTCACTCCCACAGCTTCTCCTTTTCCAGGCTAAATGAAAGAAATTCTTCTGGCCTCTCTTTGCATCTCTTGCCATCCAGTCCCTCTGTCATTTAGTGGTCCTTCACAATACCCTCTTCAGCTTGTCAACATCTGTTTTGCACTGGAGAGCCCCAAACAGTAGGAAAGATGCCCTGCAGCTGTTGTCAACCCCTTGAGAGAAGGAAGAATATTTTAGAAAAAGAGCAGGAGTGGGATTGCTGACAAACAGATGTTTAGGACCTAAGGGATGCTTCACAGAGGGGACAGAACAGATGGAATTTAGTTCTAATACACACCTGCCTTCTCAACCCTATTCCATTCCTCCCTTAAAGTTACAAAAGGAGAAATATCTAGTGGAAATATAAGGGAAGGCCTTATACTGTGTAGTCACAGTAAGACCTGTACAGATTTCCCCTCACCCTGGCCATATAGACTTAGTAAAGGTATTGGAAAGAAAGAGCAGCTGAGAGTCTGACGGTACCAGAACAACAACATAAAATAATTCAAGCAAGTTCCAACATCAGCAGCTGTCTGTACCATCTGAATCTTCCCCTCTACATTTTGGCTTCTCACTGCAATTCCTCTCCTTCCCTTCTTAAGTAGTAATTTTCAGTTTTTTGTTCTTTTTTTTTATCTGTTATATTGTTGTTGGTTTGTTTTGTTTTGTTTTGTTTTGTTTTTCCTTCTTCATGTTTATAGTCGTTCAAACATTTCTTTGCATAGTGAAGTTAGATAAACACAAGCTTGTTTTTTTTCCTGATTTTTTTTTTTTTTAACGTCAAACTAGAAATCTTGGGGTCTGGGACTCAGCAGCAAGCTCAAAATCACTTACGGACTCCTAAAATTGTACCATTCACCAACGCCATGTTTTGAGACACTAAGACTGCTCTGCCTTTAAGGTCAAAGAACAAAGTCTGACAACCCTCTTCAACCCTTCTCTTCTTCATCTCAACCACTCAGGTTTTCCCACTACTTAATCAGGTGCACATGCCTCAACCTGCTTCATTCCCTTAATTTCTTTTTCATCTTAGCATATAGGATTTAAGGTTAAATCTTTTCTAAATCTAATTTCATGCTATCTGCAGTCCCTTGCAAAGCTGGACCTAAAACAATGTGACAGAACTCACAACTCGTGATCCATTTTTCCTCAAGATTTGTAAGGAAAGCATAGTTTATTTCTAACAAGCAGTCATTCTGGGCTTTTTTTCCTTACCTGAACTGGATGCTATCCTTTATACATGTGTACTGATATATTTTATATCAAGTAAGCTTTGCCAAGATACTTTCCCTCCCTTCCCCTCCCCACCAAAACCTGCTGAAGCATACATATGGTGTAACACATCCCTGCAAAGAACAATCTATTTGTCTCTCCATTTCTTACCTTTTCCCCTATTCTGATTAATAGCATTCTAAAAGAGATATTTTTTTCCCCCCACATTTTGATTTCTTCACTTGTGAAGTTCCTGACATAGTTAAGTTTTAGACACAATCATGCTAACAGTCTAATTAGAATGACAGTAAATAAAGTAGAAAAAAAAAAAAAAAAAAAAGTCTTTTGGTGCACATCCAACAGTAAATCCAGCTTGTAAAATGTTGTTGAGAATTATCTGTGTATGATATATCTTAATCTTTTCACTTGACAGCTATGTCATATTGGTAAAACTACTGAGTCCTGAAATGTGAGATTACAGAAATTTCTTAAACATCTCAGACAATAGTTTTAAGAAATAATGGAGATACCTTTCAACATTTCCTTCTAGCTGTTAGCATTATTATGAAATAATAAATAAACACCTAGGATATATAAACCTTAATATTAATTTTTTATTGGAGAAAAAAACAACTACTACAATAGTACTGATAATAGGCAAAAATATAGATGTGTTCTACAGTGTTTCAAAAAATCTCTGAACAGCACACAAAGACTAACAGACATTGAGAGCTGCTTACCAGCTAGATTTAATCTATTTGGAAACTTTCCCTTGTAATTTTCTGAAGGAGACAGGAGCAGATCAATGGTTACCTTTGCATGTTACTGTTTTCTATTTAACATATACCATTGGTTCTGTTATTGTTTCCTATATTTACAGCAGAAACTAATCCACAACAAGCACCAAGCCCAGAAGGAGCCAAAAATAGAGCTAGAAGATTCTGAAGTTTTTTTATAGAAAAGGGCATCTTTAAAGTGCCACATTTAATTTCAATAAAATGCTTATTGTCTGTAATATTTCTAGGGTAATTAAATCCAAAGAGCTTTCTATGAGGTACCTAAACCTGTCTTGAAGATTGAAATAATACAGATTTTAAACTCTGTTCAAATACAAAGTGTATTTTGTACTTAAGATTGTCAGTGGTAGTTACATCATGCTATGAAGGGATGAGTAGAATTGACTATAGAAAAACTGTTGAAATCCTAGCAATAAAACTCCCTCCTAGAATACATCAATTTTTTTTTTTTTATGTGGTTTTCCTCTTTATACAAAGAAAATAATGTTTTAATTCTCTTGACAACTGTCATACTTTGGCAGCATCTTTTTAGAACAAACTCTAGGAGTAAATTTGCTGCATCATTATATTTCACTGTTTTACAGCCACACTTAGTTTTCTTGTTTGGAGTCAGCTAGGAGCCTTTTACTGTCAAAAGTGTGGAGGGAAAAAAAAAACACAAGTAAGAAAAAGCATTCTTCCAGAGAAAAGACAACAAAATTAAGCAGTTACTCTGTCTGAGAACTTTTACTTGTCAACAAGAAATCTAACAAAAAATAAGTTTTCACTTTTGTCTTGCTAATACAGTCAAAAGTTTTCATTAAAAGGCTTGCTTTATTTTCTTTCACTTTGAAAGAAAGACATAAGTTGAATATTTTACCTCTCATCATGCACTGAAAAACACACAGGAAAAGTTTTAAAACAGTGTTGCTCCATTGCTGTTCATAGTGAAGTAGATCAAGAGATTTGCTGGTTAGCTCTCATACTTGGAGCCTCTTCATTAATATGACTCAAACACCTTATGGGGTTTGTGATAGTATGCTTCCAAAGTGACAGTGTTACAGGAAGTTTTTAGAAGGATGTGTAAGCCACATCCTTCTCTTTTCTTTCTGCAGGCCATTCTAGAACATAGTTTTCTGAGACAAAAACTTGTATTTTACAGTTAGACTGTTCTCCAGCCAATAAAAGCATAACCCTTGTGAAAGAGAAAATGAAAATGAAAGCTTTTGAAATATATCCAGTGCACTCACAGAGCAATATTTAAATGAAACAGATCTTGGAAACAAAGCAATTCAAACCAGACATTTCACTTTGGACTGTAACTTCACTGTTCATTTGAGATTTTCAGGCAATGCAGCTCTAACAAAGTGTTTTATGGGTAACCTCAGGAGTCCAACAGAAGCTCTGCAAACAAGTTTGAGGCAGCATGCATGCAGTGAAAGTCTGGAAACCTGTGTTAGATACCTACGATCTCCCAGTAAAACTGACAAAAAAACACCCATCTCATAGATTTTCTATAACACAATAGAACTTCCAAGCTGTCTAAAGACAGTATCTTTAAGTGTGAAGTTCCTTACATCTTCAGATAGGTAGGAAATCTACAGAAAATATGGAAGACATCATTTTTCTGAGATCAAGATCAGAATTATGTGAAGTCTCTTGTTATTTGGTATCTGCATGCAGGAACACCTTCCTTACACTGGCATCTTTAATGAAAAAATGAGGCACCGTAATTCCTTTTTTCTCCTCAATAAAACACACCACTATGACACTCCTTTAACAGGAGTTACTATTAGGTTTTGCAAGAACAAAGAGCAAGTACTTTGAAAATACTATGTATTTTATCCTCATGTTATAATATATTTGGCTGAAGTTACATCAAAATGAGCCACAGACCATTTAATAAATTATTTTACATTAATTTACATTTTTATATTATAT
>NW_008613061.1:6594-9560 GCF_000691845.1 Merops nubicus | reverse complement strand
ACCCCTTTTTACACGGAGCCAGGACAGGTTGTTTACCCTGGAGTAGAGAAGACTCTGAGGAGACCTTATAGCAGCCTTCCAGTATTTAAAGGGGGCCTGTTGCATTAGGAGTAAGAGTTTGATGTTTTCCTGCCAGAGCCTAAGGGCTTTCACCAAGTACTTTTACAAAGTCAAAGGTAATTCTGACAATTCTGCCTCAGAGGCCTGTCTAAGGCACTTGCACTGAGGTGTTCAAGTCTAAGGTGTTCATTCACTGAGGTGTTCATGTCTGTCTCAGCCCCAGATAAGGACTTGCACTGAGACGGTGTAAAAGTTAAAAATACTAGATTTATTAAAGTGACAGATACAACAGATTCAGAACTGCTGCTGATAAATCCGAGTCTGTGTAATAGCGCTGATGCATAACAGCAAGTTAGGAAAAGGGACACAGTATATTGAAGGCACAATTCCTACCAAGAAGGGATCCCTGTCTTGGGTGGGGGAAGAGAGGTACAGCCTGTCTACTGTCTCTGCTTGACTTGTCAGTCTCCTCCCCGGACCCCAACAGTGCCCACGGCCAGCAGCAGTCAGAGAGGTATGTTTTATATTGCTCGTGATTTTTTATACCCTGGTCCCATCTCTCCCTGCCTTCTAGGTGACATTTAACACGATTTGAGTGGAGAGATGAATAACAGTCATATATGTTTAGTGTGCATTATGTTAGGTTCATTACCATATTTAGAGGTATAAACTTAAATCTTCATTTTGCTGTTAAATAGATAAAGGTTTTAACTCGGACTATATGGCCTTCAAGATTTAAGAGTTATTTGCTTCTGGTGTTTTAACCGAAACAAGATAGTCTTCACATGACTCCATCTTTCAGCTGTTTGGCAGGCCATCTCAGCAGATCTCCAGATGTAGAGATAGCACAAGAATCTCATAGTAACAAACAGCTGAACCTTTCTCCTAAAGTGCACTGCACTAGCCTGTTTTCCTCTCTCCTGAAAAGATAGGCCATTATTCCACAGGGCCTACAGGGAAGATGGGGCAGGACTCTTTATCAGGGAGTGTAGTAACAGTTTTAAACTGAAACAGTTTTTTTGACTGTTGTGTGAGGTAACACTTTTAAACTGAAAGAGGGTAGATCTAGTTTAGATATTAGGAATAATTTTTTTACTGTGAGGGTGGTGAGACACTAGAACAGGCTGCCCAGAAAGTTGGTAGATATCCCCCTCGTCAGAAGTGCTCAAGACTAAGTTGAATGGAGCTTTGAGCCATCTGGCATAGTAGAAAGTGTCCCTGCCCATGGCAGCGGGTTTGGACCTAGATGATCTTTAAAGTTCCTTCCAAACCAAACCATTCCATGATTATATGTTCTCAGGATCTGGAACTCAGTCATTTGGATTGCTGATTGTTGAACAGTGATTGGCATGCCTTCAACTTGTAAACGTGTTTTTTTTCCCCATATGACATAGCTCTACAAGCAACACAGGACAGGGACCAGGCCTAGTAAGTCATGGGGAAGCAGCAACACTCCTTCATAGTATAAAAAGCCTTGAATGGTACAGACACAGGTTGCTCTCAGCAAGTGAACTTCAGTGCTTTAGACAGTCAAAGCAACTATGTGTAGCCTTATAATCAGCATTTTAAAAAGAATTAAAAAGACTAATTCAAGTCAATCTGACAGTTTAGATCTATCAAATCTTGGGCTCAGAGCTTCAAACTGCACAGGTTTCAGTGGGAAGTCACACATTCAGCACAGTCTGGAGGTAATGAATTCCGAATATAGAGTAAATCAAGCTCTTCAGAGAGGCTTAGGTCCAACAATGAATCTTGATTAAGTAGAAGAATAAGCACGTAGCCACAACTAGTGCCACAATTGATTACTGCAGTATCAGATCTATGGTAAAGAAATTTTAATCAGAATTCTTATGTCACTAAGAATTTACTTGCTCCTTGTAAATTAGGTGACTTTTTTTTGACTAATTCCTCTGAGCTGCTACCTCCATTTTGCTGAGGCTACAACTGTGAAACTTTGGATACTATACTACATGCCGGATGGTGGGATCATGAAAAGGAAGGCATCAAATTTACTGAATATAACCTTGCAAATACCATTGCAAAATCTTGATTGTTGAAGTGGTCATCATGCACAATAACAGACAGTAACTGACAAGCTGAAAATCAGACAGTTACTCGAATGTGAGCTCTTAAAATAGGTATTATGTGAGTTGAAGTCACTCTTAGGATTATTTTGCTGGATTATGAGTAGTGGTAGAATATTCTAACATATTTGGTTTCTGTGGCAAGGTATTAGTTAGGGGGAGGATAGCAGAGTTGTTTCTTCAAGAAGCTGCTAGAAGCTTTCCCTATGCCCAATAAAGCCAATGCTAGCTGGCTCCAGGTGGCTCATGCCACTGGCAAAGCCCAAGACACTGAACAACAGTGGCAGTGCCTCTGTGATAACATATTTAAGGAGGGGAAAAAAATGGAGTGCCATGGAAACTGGAGGAGAGAAGTGAAAATAGGTGAGAGAAAACTCTGCAGAAACCAAGGTCAGTGAAGAAGGAGGGAGAGAAAACACTCCAGGAGCTGGAGCAGAGATTCCCCTGCAGCCTGTGGTGAAGACCATGGTGATGTAGGCTGTTCCCCTGCAGCCCATGGAGGTTAATGGTGGAGCAGATATCCACCTGTAGCCTATGGACCCCATGCCTGAGCAGGTGGATGCACCTGATCTAGGCTGGGATCCAATGGAAAGTCTGTGCTGAAGCATGCTGCTGGTAGGACCTGTGACTCCATTGACAGAGAAGCCCATGCTGGAGCAGGTTTGCTGGCAGGACTGGTAACCCTGAAGGGGACTTGCGCTGGAATAGTCTGTTCCTGATGGACTAGACCCTGTGGAAAGAGCCTGTGGCAGAGCAGTTAATTCAGACCCGTTGTTGTGGTTTGAGGCTTGGGATGGGGGGGGGGCCTTCCAGGACCCGGGA
>NW_008613061.1:0-6134 GCF_000691845.1 Merops nubicus | reverse complement strand
GAAAGAGAGTGAGGAGGATGGAGCGGCAGAGACAACATGTGATGAACTGACCACAACCCCCATTCCTTGTCCCTCTGCACTGCTGGGAGGGAGAATGTAGAGAAAATCAGAAGTGAAATTGAGTCTGGGAAGAAGGGGGGGGTAAGGTGAAGCTGTTGGATTTGGTGTTAAAAATTTGATTTACTTCTCATTATCCTATGTGGATTTGATTTGCCATAAATTAAATTCCCCAAGTTGAGTTTGTTTTGACCATGATAGCAACTGATGAGTGATCGCTCCTTGTCTTTATCTTAACCCATCATAATTTTCTCCCCATGTCCAGTTGAAGAGAAGAGTGAAAAATTAGCTTGGTGAGCACCTGGCATCTAGCCAAGGTCAACCCACTACAGTTAGTTTTGTTCTTCTAAGACTTTAATATATAACAGGAAAATCATGTTGACTAAAGACACTATGTTTTTTTCATCTCTGAATACTGCTGGGTTTACTGTCAGTTAGTTGCTTCTGTTCATGTAGATTCAGGCAAAATACAATAACAAAAGGTCAGTGAAAATGCGTATATCATGGTTATGAGGTGATTGATTTTATCTGATTTCTTGTGCTTTTCTGGTTTTGATGGTAGGCCGGCTTTCTGGTTTTTAATCTATTTATTCATTCTCACATTATTGATTGTGGTAACAGAACACTTAATATTCCAGCCTTTTTTAACAATATTAATTACCTCAATTTATATATGGATTTCATTCTCAATAATTAAACTGTGACAAGGTAACACTAATATAAATAAATCTTTCAGTTTCACTCCAGTATTACTGGTGTTTAAATTAATGTCTAATTTCACAATGGTTTCATTTGAATCCAGAATCAATATTCTTGTGCTGCACACCACAACAAAAAACTTTAGAGGACTGTCTTGCTTATTCTATTCACCTTTGGTGAAATACTATCCATAGGCTTAACAACAGGACTTCTCTTTCACTTCTACTCAGTAGATTTCATGTATTTAGTATATACAATCCAAATGGTGCAAGTTCCACACTTATGTTCTTCTATATTTTCCAAAATTTCTTACGTCATCATTACAGACACAGTTTTATCTGCCAGCATGCTGGGTTTGGTCTCTACAGCATTTATTCTTTATAACTTTTTGTGGCCTTCCTCAGTTTATACTTTCTGAGCTAGTATAAGATAGGACTTCTTGCCTAGTTAAAACCCACCCATAACTTTCTTTGACTGCTTCCTTGGCCATTGTGATTTGCTTTCCTCTGCCACCAGAGATTTTCCTGATTTTCAACAGCTCTTTTCCTATAGGGAACTGCACCACACTGGAACTGCAGTGTTTAAAAGAAGGAAAACATTTTCCAAACAAAAATATCATTAGCAAGCATCAGGATAAAAAATGATCTTGAAGCAGATCACTGATATCAGCAGGACTCTTTTGTCTACAATAATTCTCCTATTTTACAGCCTTTTGAGGATCTAGCAATTAGTTTCTGTCTTTCTCCGGTGATTGCTATTTCAGGTACAGATATCTGTGTAATTTTGAGTGGTCACAAACCCCGACTGAATTGCAACTGGAGTGATTATTACTAATCATCAGCACTACATGCCTTCTCAATAGAAAAGTCCAGGACCCAACTTATATGGTGGACAAAAAGACCAACTCGCTTATGCAAGGAAAGACTCGTAGCTGAATAAAGTGCAGGGAGATTAACTTTATCATCATATAGGAGGACTGCCACAGTCTATGTTGTAAATGCTGAACTGAGTTTACCCTGTACAGATATCACATTTATATGAACAATCAACCTAGTTTCATATTTCAAGAGATCCTTTTTCAAAAGAGACATAAAAGACAGGGGATCGATAATACAGCCAAGTTCTTCAGTAGAAGTTTATATACTCAGCACTTTAGAAAATGGGATAATTTAAGGTGGTATACATATTTGTAGATGGTATTTATATATTTATAAATACAATATTTCTAATCACATTCTTAAAACATGAAAACAACAGAATACCTATAAGCAGATGAGAGAAAATTTTATCATTTAAAGCACATCAATTTCAGCCTAAAAAATTAATTTTGACAGTGTAATGGTTTGAAACCTGCTGGTCCTGGTGGTTGGAGATCTGAAATCTAATACCAGGAGCGAGCCTGAATGAAAGGGGCGTAGACCTGTTCAATTCCCACTCCCCTCTTCCTGTCTTCGGTCTTCCTGCTGGGGTCTATAAAGGGGGCGAGAAGACACGCCTCTTCCTCTCTCTTCCTCTTCTACTCTCTGCTGGGGTCCTAGCTGGGGACACGCTGCTCTGCTGCTGCTTTGTGGTTCCCTGTGCTGCACGTGGCCGTGGCCATCATGGGACCTGGGCCTGATCTACAGACTCATTCCCTGCCTCCATCCATGTCCAAGGATTGTGCATCCACCTCAATCCAGCGAGATCCAGCACTGGGGAGCCTCAGCACAGCATTTGGGTTTTGTATTTTTGGAAGGTTAACCTTCCTTGCTTTGTTGTTATTATAAACCCTTTACCCTGTTAAAACCCCTACCCTTCTTCCTTTCTGTTCCCTGTTAAATAATATATTTCATTTTGTTAACTTTTTCAATCGGAGCAAAGCTTTCATTACCCCTGCCTTCCTTTATTTACCTCTCTACCTGGAAGAACTAAGGGATAAGGGAGGTGTGACACAATTCTGCCTTCTAACCAGGACAGATAGCAAAGCCAATCTTCAGGTCAAACCCTTATGACCAATTTTAAGTAGTATCCATAGGTTAGAAATTCAGCTAGTGTGTATTTCTCTTTCATTCATGCTTTCTGTTACATGTATTTCCTATGTAGATATAGCATTTGTTGCTGAATCTTTTTCTTCTGCATTTCTTCCCCTTCCTTATGTACCACACAAAACACCTATGGGTCTAATGGCTTTTGAGATTAAAATTACATGCTTCATAGGTTATGCAGCTCTTATTTTTCTCCAGGCTTTTCACAAAGTCTGATAAGGTAATAGGGGATTGTAAATTTTATTTTTTCATATGTGATTGTGTATTTTTAAGATTTAGAGGAAAAAATTCTTAAAAAAATATAGGCAGCTGGTGTCCTGTTATGAATATTTAAAATTATAGTGTTAAGTTTCACTTCCTAAAATCTATTTTAAAATGCATGTTCTTTGCAGTAGGATATATTGGTTACGTATTTTAATAAAATGTCCAAATTAACAAGATTATACTTTTTCCCTTAGTCAAAACAAGTAAATGAAATAACTGTCATTCCAAATAGTTGGTTTTGGCAATATTTGTTTTGCAAAACTATTTGTCTTTCATATGATTGGAAAAGATTTCTACATGATCATATTGCTACAATACCTCTGGGTTTTTTTTAGAATATTTCAGAACATTAAGAGTGTTTGTCTCATCTTATAAAAATTAATAACTACAGTTAAACTGAAATAACAAGAGAAAGTAAAATAGTTGAGATGAATAGTAATGTGGCACATAAACAGAAATAATCTGGGAACGAATGTGTGGGTTTACTCTACTGTTCCATAAAATACTTATTAAAGTTTATCATAAAGTATAGGGTAGTTACTAGCATGCAATGCATACAGGTTGTGTTACACTAATGTATAAATTTCTTCTAATATCACTATAATATTGCAAATTCTATTGTCTTCACTAAACTGTGGTAAGAAATAGTGCTTTCACTCATTAACACAAAAATATCTTTAAACCAAACATTGACAATCATCTTTTGGAAAATAGTTAACAGGAAAAATGCAATTTCTACAGAAGCTTATAATTATCAGAAGTCTTTATATTTTTATGTAACACCTTTCTCCCTCTACAGAATTTATATTTGCAGTGCTTCAGCTCAAGTGAATTTGTCCAAGCTGAATTATTTTGGTTAGATTTGTTATCAACCAGTTCTTCTGCTGCTTATTCTTTTAAATAGCTGTTCAGTATAAATATGTCTGGCACCTGCAAGCATTATCACAGTGAGTCCTGATTTTCATTCAACTTCTGATTCTCATCTGCTTCACCTAGCTAAATCTCCTATAATCTTCTCTGATTCACATCTAATCCTGTGGTTTAAAATCTTATGGGAAGAAACTTACATTTCAACTTGATGAGACAGATTTGGAACATGATCCTGATGAGTGGAATTTCTAGTATGATAAACAGACATACTTGGAAACCTGAGTTTGAATTGTCTTCTTTTTCCACATGATTTTAACAGTAGTGTACTTCTAGAATGACTCAGGATTAAACCCAACCAAGAGGTAGAGGTAAAGGAATATGTTCAGCATTATCATTCTTGGGCCTTCTTCTCCTGATAAGTTGAGACTGGTCTATGTCTTGTTATATTAACTTAGTGTAATATTGAACCACATAGTCATAAATTCAATGCATATATACAAGACAAAAACTTGACCTTCTCCAGAGTTTCATAAGATTAGGATTTTGCATAAATTTGCCTATGAAACAACTGCGTCTTTAACAACAGACAAAAATCTTTTGTATAATTTATTATTTAAGTGTACTCTGTCAGGTTTTGGTTTTGTTTTGGCTTAAAATATTTTTTATATCCATGTAGCTTTCACAACTAGCACTAATAAGCTACTGGGAAACCTATATGTCGTTTCCTCTGACATCAATTTCGTATTATGAAGTTATAAACCAGCTTTTCCAGGGCATCTAGACCTCAATGGGTGGAATGGTTGACACAATTTTTGCTTATGAAAATAGTTAACCATCTCTGTCTAATGAAGGTCAGATGAAATTCATCATCTTTACTTTCATATCCTCATTAAATCTAGCATATAGTATAAATCCTAACTAATTCTTAAGTTTTCCATTTAACATTCCCCCAATATTTTTCCTGAGTTGAAACTCAAAGCTTTTAATAAAACAGAATTTTAATGGGAAAATTATAAGCTCTTGATATGAAACTGCAGCAGTAAATTTGAGACATAATTTGATCAAAACAATTAGTTAAACATAATTTGAAATAATTGCAAGTATTAAGAAAAGGCATGCTATAATTCAATTTGAGAATAATATAAAATTAAAACTGGAATCATATTTGTATGATGATCAGAACAAAGAGCAAATAAATTTAAAAATTCTTTGGGGAAAATGATGTGTGTATATATATATGTATTTTAGATTTGTGGTCTTATCTCGTTTATAATTGTCATTTAAAGTATTTGAACAGGAAACTATTAACTCTTTCTGTATTTTATCTCCGTAACTTTGATTTTGAAAATTATACTCTTGTGATGTTTTTGATAGTGTCTATAACCTATAACTGTGGACATCATTATTTCACCTGGAAAACAGTGTTGCAGAAGACCAATGATTGTAGACTCAGTAGCAATTTTTTAGTTAATTAGGCTAAAGGAAGACAACTTCTTACTCCTTTTTATCAGTGACCTATAACATTGATAGCTGCCTAAGAGTGAATACAAAACAGTTTACATGGGGCTGTCACTCCCCATGCTGTGCTATAGAACAGGTATTTTATCCATACTCTTTGAATGGGGCTACAAAATTGACAGTCTTTGATTCACAGTCTGCACATTTTCCCTTGTCTACATTCTGTGACAAAACCAGTCCCTAGCTCAGTGATTTAATTTCATGATTCATTTCTAAATTACGATAGAATACCTTCAACAAAAGTCTAAAATTATTCTGAGCACTATTATTCAATCATTGTGGCAGCCAGAGTTTCACCCATAACGTTGTTAGCATGTTACTGGTCTTCAAGACCAAATATTTTACAAGCTGGTTTTCATATAGCAAGCTCTGGCTTTGAGAAAGGAATATTACAAGTTTACTTGAAGGAAAGGGTTTCAACTGAGTTTCCAAAGTGAAGGGAGATGCAACTAATGAAATTCAGAATACCCAGATTACAAAGTACAGTGGTCTTCAAGACTCTCTTCTATCTTCCTCATTTTAAATTTAGTTTTTGAGAGCATACACAGATTTCTATATTTTGCCTTCCAAGGTGTATATTTACCACAAGTTTTAAGAATAAGTTGCCTTAAATAACTTCCTGTGTTCTGCTAAGGCAGAAGAATTTAAGATTAGTTACTCCCATTTCAGACAATCTAGGTCCTGAGTCATTTTACCACTTGA
>NW_008613060.1:11162-14549 GCF_000691845.1 Merops nubicus | reverse complement strand
GTTGTGTTGTCCCTCCAGCAGATGTCCTGCTCACTCCTTCAGCCCTTCCCATACCATAGCAAGGACCCATTACAAGGTCTGGCCTTTGGCACTGTGTCACTGTGATGAGTCTTTTTTTATGCACGGCAGGAACCCTTGAAATACAATTTAGCACAAAGCAGAGGTTTGTGTTTTTAATAATTGTCTCGAACACTGGCAGCAGTAAACTGGTGCTTGTTCAGCTTACCTATAATGCTAATAGATAAAGTGCCAGAAACCAGAACTGAGTATAGCATGAATATAATGTGATAATAGAATACAAAACTTAATGATAGGAAGGAATAAAAGAATGATCTCTGAAGACAAAGCAATATCCTGGCTCATTTTGAGTAGTCCAGTGAACGGCTTCTCAGCCCATCTCCCCAGAAATAGGCAGAACAAAAGATGATGAAAGGGAGCAGCACATCTGAAATTACAGGAAGCATCCTATTTTACAGTTACTGTTCAAGCTATGTTAAAACACAAATATTTTATTTTTTGAATTAGCATATCACATCAAAACATCAACTGAAAACTACATTCTGACAAGAAATGTATAGAAACTCTTAGTGTTATTTAGTACTTTTCCTTGGGCAGACAAGGAGGGAGGCATGAGGTTGGTCAGACCTTTTACATTTCCACAGTTTTCAGGGAAGACTTCACCAGTGTCTCATATTCTAAGAGTGTCTAGTGCATTACCTGCTCAAACTTTTCCAACAAAAATGAATGTATTTTTAAAGATCAGTTTTGCTTCCTACTTGTTGCTAGTATTGTCCGCTACCTGCAGGTTGCTTTTCAAAGCCTTCAATTTTATGCAGTCCACATCATCTAATTCTGTATCAGGACTGGCTCATTTAATTTCTGTTAGCATATTGGAAAAATAAAATGTAATCTCAAAAGTAGCTTAAACTTTGTCTCATATGAACATTTTCTAAGCTAAAATTATTAGATGCCCCGACAAATCAGAAATAAAATTCACATCACCTTTCCTGGTACAGAATCAGGCCTGTTGAAAATCTTGAATGTTTTGGTCTGCAGACTTCAGTCTATGAACACCTCAAAAAACTCATCTCACAGATAATAAGGATGAACTACTATTTCATCAAATTTGAAAGCTAGCAGTGAAGGGAAGCCATTATGCAGTGAAAGTGCTCAGAACATGAATACTCCATCCAAAACCTTTTGGCATAGCTCCTCACTTGTTTTTTTTTGTCCTTGGGAGCGTATGTTATTTTCGAGATACTTCTAAGGATGCGGTAGCTCTGCTGCCATCATTAACACACAGTTGGTGTGAACTGACAGTTATTCTCACTTACATTGACATGGAGAGTGCAATCCCCCTTCTGCTGATCACTTGCCCAATATAGAAAGATGCTATCATTAACAGGCAGACCAGCAGCCAAACTCCTCCCTCTGCTCTTACATCGTATACCAGAGATCCAAGGTGCCAAACCACTGGAGGAAGGACCAAGTCAATGCACTCACTCATGACACAGGATGTGCAGAAGGGAGCAAGCTGGCCAAGGATCCAAGCCATGGGAGATGGAATCAGCCAGGCCATGAGTCCCAGATAGAAAGTAATGATCTTCTTGTACCATCCTGGAAACCCCACTTCCTATGAAGAGTCAGGGGGCCCTTTCAATAAGCCACACAACACATACACTACATAAACAACCCTACTGCAAGGGGAGTTAGCTCTTATAGAGGTGGCTTCTTGCCCTGCCTCCAAGTTAATGTGGAAGGTGAGGGCACCTGGTGGTGATCTGCTAATCAATTCCCACACAAGGCTGGCCAGACCCTGGGTGAAAACCAGTCAGGAGGGTCTTTCTTGTCTGGTTGTGAACATCATGCATATGCCAACCCTCGTTCAAGGCTGGGGGTTTAGTCCCAGTACTTCAGTCTACTAAGAAAAATCCATGGAATTAGTTCAGATTTGGCTTGACTTCTGGAAAGCAAGATTTTAACAGAAAGCAAAACTATTCAAGTACATCTTAAAATGTGTCAAAAATTTCCCAGTGAAATTACACTGACATATATTGCATTCATGATGGCAGCATCTCTGTGATAAACTGCAGATGTATTTGATAATTTGAAATATCTTTTATACATACCTCCAACTGTAATCTGCTGTAGGATTTTACCTTGCATTTCAACTAATTAAAAAAATCTCTTATTTCCCATCCATGTGGATATAATCTACTAATATTACACAGTTGTTGGTCCTGATACTACTAGTGCTCTTGAGAAATTATATTTAGAGCCTCCTACCACTAAAAACTTAATGTGTCTGTGTTTAAAACCAAAACAAACCAAACATTTATGTCAATTACAGGGGTTTCGAAAATGAAATAGTATTTTTCTTTCTGTCTAAGGTCATACTCCAAAGAAAGGTGAACTATAGGGGTGATGAGATAGAAAAGCAGTATGCACGTCATTTACTTGTTTTTTACCATTACTTTTAAAAATTACATGTGATAGAAGACTTTCAGTGCTCACGTGGGACAACCTTCATGATCCACCTGGAAGCAGGTGGATTCAATTTGCTTTTCCAGCTCATGCAGCCATTTTGAGCCTGTGCTGGCAAAACTTCACTTTCCCTGTCTGACTCTAATGTGTTTCTTCAGTCTCCACTTTTTATACCTCACAAAACACCAAAGAACTGACAGAGGATATTGACTATTTCACGGAAAAGTATTTTAATGAATCACCCCCAGTGGCAGGATTTTTAAATTTTTATTTGATTTCAATAACATGAATCCATCCTGTAGCTTTGCACTCTGATGTTGTGCTTGGCAGCCCCTGGCCATCAGTGAGGCTGATTGACTAATCTGAATTACAGCAACATCTGACACAAGCCCTGGCTTGAAACAATCTCATTTGCTTGCAATACCCTGGTGAACCAGGTCAGTTTTGTGATGACAGTGAGTGTGCTGCTCTTTGCCAACACTTTTTCCCTTGACCTGCACTCCATCTTGTCTTTCTCTTGGTTACCATCCATTTCTTCTCCAGCTTCTCAGCCTGATTCCTCTTGCTGTATTGCCTGATGATCCCTCTTCTCTCCCCAGCAGTCCCAGCATTCTCGCTTCCTGCCTCTCCAGCTCTTTCAGTGTTGATGCACAGCACTGGCTGTTTCCCTGTGACCAAGATCTTGACCCTCCTCCACTGTTTTGTTGTCTCCTGCTGCTCCACTTCTGATTTCTTCTTCTGACATCTGTTTGATCTCCATTGGCAGCACTGGTGCTTTAATCTGTGATGCAGCCTTCCTGTTCTGCAGCCTACAACTTCTCCAACAGTGGGGTTTGTTAGATACCTGGGCCTCTGCTTCCATGTTTACTCTCCTCTCTCGTGTGTATGGCTTTGCTGCTTTGG
>NW_008613060.1:0-11131 GCF_000691845.1 Merops nubicus | reverse complement strand
TCTGTCCTGCTGATGAGGTGAACTTTCATCCTCTTTCATCCCCCAGAAATGCAGACAAGCAAGTCCTAATGAAGAAGAACTCCACTGCAGGCAGTTTCTCATTTTCTGCTGAAAAGAATGACAATTATTTAGATATGAAAGAATAACAGTTTTTACAGATCAAAAACAGAGGTGTCTTGTCTTTGCAGTCCTGATACAGGTCCTGTGGGACTTCCCCTGCCTTTCCTCATGGGCTGGAGTGGCTTCAGTAATCTTATGGATGCAGACTCCTTCTCTGACACATTGCAAGAAGCAGTCTAGCACAGAAGTCTTGTTTTCCATAAGGAGAACCAACCTACGGGCAGTTGCACATGCATAGTTACATTTTAAATGCAGACTGGAGCTAGTTGAAACACTTTCAGCAAGAGACAACTTTTCAGAATTGCATTTCTGTAATTTCTGTCAGAGAGTGTTTCTGTTCCCTGTAGTGAGAGAATACCTGGTCTCAGTTGAGTGCTTAAGTTTTAGTTTGAGTGACTTGGATCACCCAGCAATGACAAGCTCTCCCTCAAATCTGCCAGAGCTTGGACTTAGCCTACATCTCTCTTAAGCTGGAATCTTGACATTTTTTTGGTGGCATTCAACTTACAGCATGCTCTATACCTGTGCTTCTGAAGGACATCCCCTCCCCCACGCCCACCCCATTTTGTCACTAGGGTTGATCCATTTAGCTGCTGCTTATTAAAAAATAACATACTTCTGCAGACATTTTTGTCTTTATGTAAATGCTCTGAGAGTTTCTCTGACTGTCTTCAAATCTGAAAGTTTTAAAGGGTGTATTACACAGAGGAATAGAAAAAGCTTGTTATAAAAATTAAAGATAGTCCATGTTATTACTATATAGACACAAGCAGATACTATATAGACACAAGTATATTCCACATAATTTCCTTTTTCTTATACCAAATGCATCAGTGGTTTAAGCATCCTGTTGATTATTTGCAAATTAATGTTCTAGACTTTGTCTCCAAATTCAGTTCATACTAGCCAGTCTTCCTTATAGTAGTGCTTCCTTTAAAGCTGCAAAATTTGATGAGTTCCCTTTCTTATTTCTCACGTGCTCAGGAGTCAAGTTATTCTGACTGCCCACAGAGTGCTTCCACTTTATGAGTGTAGGGATCAATATGCAGTATTTATAGCCATGGATCTCTTCTCTCCTGGACAAGACAGTTAAAGGTGCAATATCAGCCTTCTCCCATTCAATTCTAGCAATATTTAATTGTCTGTAAAGAGCAGAGTGAAAATCTGCTTTCTTTCCAGCCCTGCAAGCTGTACTCGCCCTAGCAAACACCCAGCCTTCTTAAATGACAGAAATCACTTATGTCTGGCCATGGTCACACCCTACCTGGAACAGGCCCAGGTCTCCTTTAAAGCTGAATAAACACTGGAAAAAGGTACTGCCTTTCATACATTAGGCCCCAAATTATTTTGTTTAGTCAGATCATAATCAGTGCAAACTTCCTCACGCAGCTGCCAAGTAGGCTTTTGGATTATCCACAGGGGGCAATGTTTTCAAAGCAAACATGCTTTGCTAGGCTACTTTTGGTGTACCCACCATAACTCTCCCATTATTCACGGGATGGGACCTGGGGTAGAGAATTGAGGCCGTTTGTTAAAGTACAGCCCCTACTCATGTGTTTCATTTTACTTAAATGTAACTGGTGCTGAGGAGTGTATGCATATATATCTTATGTCCTCCAGCTTCCTACTGCAGAACCAGATCCTTGCTGATGAATTCCTTTACCCCTAGCAATCCATTTATATAACTGTACAGTCAGGGCTATTTTTGCAGTGTAGAAAGGGCTGGAAAATTACAGCAGTTGCTCACTTAGAGCAGTTACCTTTCTCCCCAAGTAGTCCCACTCCTTTCACCAAAGTATCACTCATTGTGAATGAAGAAGAAGAGTTTGCTTGTTAATTACTTTGCATACCTGAGCTTGTCCTTGACGATTTTAGTTTTTCTTCTAATCCAAATATGCACAACCATGGGCTCCATGGTGTTCAAGGCTGAAGCTGGAAGGGCTGGGCTCGTTGGGTGGAGGCAGATTCAGGCTGGATGTGAGGAAGAAGTTCTTCACCATGAGAGTGGTGAGACCCTGGAATGGGTTGCCCAGGGAGGTGGTTGAGGCCCCATCCCTGGGGGTCTTTAAGGCCAGGCTGGATGAGGCTCTGGGCAGCCTGATCTAGTGGGAGGTGTCACCGCTCATGGCCGAGGGGTTGGAACTGGGTGATCCTTGTGGTCCCTTCCAACCCTGACAGAGTCTGATCTGTTTTAGCAGAGGACTTTAGAGCCCTAATGGCTCAATGGTTGGACTTGATGATCTTGAAGGTCCCTTCCAACCTAAAGGATTCTATGATTCTATGATTCATCCTGCCTGTTCAGAGACAGTTTTTTCAAAGGCTGTTCCTCCTTTAGAATGTCACCCTACTCATATCAGGAAAAATATGCATCAAAAAAATATGTCTCATTTTTATACTGTTGCCTTCTTTCAGAAAGAAGGAAGTGTAGGTGCATGATTGCTTTAAGATTCAGCTTTTCTTAACTATCAACATAGTGAAAGATAGTAAAACAGATGTTAGCATGCAGTTGTTCTGTACACTGAAGATACAGAATAACAAATATAAAAGGATAAGAAATGCCCCCAGCATCCAGACACTGACGGTAATCAAGAGGTCTCATAGTCATTGTGCATATATTGCTCTGCAAGTAAATGTGTATAGTCTTGTCATCTTGAGACAAGAGCTGTATCTTACCTTTACCAAGGTATGATACCTGTACAAATTATAATACACACAGAGAGAACAAAATAAGTATTAATGTGTGAGCCACAGAGCAGCCTCTGAACAAAGACTGGTTCTAGCAAAAATACTAATTTCTCAACTCGCTCCAGTCTTGGTCACTCCCTGAAAACAGTGCAGTGGAGTCTGACGAGTGTTGTTGCCACTATATAAAACTGGATACAATAAAAATAAATATATATATATAAATAAGCATGCATAAAATAGAAAATAACTGCATATGAAAAGACAAATTTTCATTGTACAAAACCCACAGTGTTCGAACAAACTCTTTATGTTCTCATTTGTTTGTGTATTTGTACAGGGAGGTAGAGGTGCTGAATTAAGAAATCAGGCAACCTGGGTACTGTTCATTGGTCTTTCACATCTTTCTGATATTCCAACAGTCAAGGCAATTCCAGAGGACAAACTGTCACACTTCTAAGAAAAATGCCTCAGAGAGACAGGAATAATCACCTTCTGAAGGGATCTTTCTCCATAAGGACTATATGAGGAGCCTATGTAAAACAAGCTTAGACCAGATTCTTAACTTTTATGTGGCTGAAGCTAAGCGAGATGAATTCCTTTTCTGCATTAGTCTGTGTCTGCTTGGAAAGCTGAAGAAAATTACACTTCTTGCTTTCTCATAATGCTCAAATGAAGATCCCTAGTGTAGGTATTACAGTAAAAGTGCAGTTGAGAAGCAGAAAGGTTTCTGGAAGAAATTAGTTTGAAATATATCAGCCCACAGTTTCACAAGGTTTAAGGAATGCATTTCAACTGGGGGAGAAACTGCAGGAATTATCCAAAGAGTTTATTTTGAACATCACTGAGGTATAAGGAAATTCATCCCTCCTAGCAAACATCTTAATTTCCAACTGTGTGAAAACAAGAAGGCCTGACTGTAAATGCAGCCAGTAGCAGATCATTCATGCCAAGGTATCCAGTGTAATAAAAATATACCTAGTATTCCCGGACAATGGAAATCACAGACTGTCGTCAGTTTGTAGAGAAGTAACTACAGTGGAGACCTGTTGGGATTTTTATCAGGTTGAAATGGCTGGGCATTGCATCAACATAAATGTTTATTAGTGAAAGCAGCTAGGGGAATATAACACTTAAAAACCCCACATCACTAGCCTCATTCACAGAAACTGTTCATCTGCTTCTCTGTTGGTACTACAACCCAGACTTTCTTCCTCAGCTTATGTGCAGTCCATCTTTCTTTGTTTTTCCTCCTAGCCAAAAAGGCACAGGCTGCTTCATGTGAGGTTTAACTTTCAGCACTCATTTAGCAAACTATTTATCACGTTTATTTGACAAATTGAATGGAATGAGAAAAAGGTGATTTGAATCTCAAGGATCATTTCAGCCTGTGGTGGTGTTGAGGCAGCTCTAGTAAGTAAAAGCTTTTGAATGCATTAGTGATTTTGCACTAAGCAGGTGTATTGTCCTTGGAACACGATTCTAGGGCATTTCCTGCACTTCAACAACTTAACTTTTGATTTCAAGTTGTTTTCTGTAAAAGTCTGCCTTACTATAGTGACACGGATAGCATGGACAAAAGCCTGCAGAAAACAAACGCTCATGGGTCTTTCCAATAGAAATACCTTCTATCACAAATGCTACTTTAACATAATAATCTAAACAAAACATTGGATAAAGAAAACCAAATCTCTGCAACTGTCTAGAAATTCAGCAAATAGCCTTCCATCCTGAAGAGAGACAGGACTCATACTGGGGAGGCACAAGATCAGCTCCACACCAGGATGATCTGCTGGAGACAGCTCTGCTGCCAGGACATGGGGCATGAGACAAGAAGCATATTCTTGATCAAATGCAGCCATGTGACTGGGCTCCCTGAGTCAGCTTCCTACAGCTCAGTGTGTCTAAATATCCCTGTGCAGGTTCTTATCTTCCCCCTGCTGTGAAATATCATCCCTTAGCTTAAACTTCACTAAGCAGAGCTTAAGCCCAGGCATATTGACTTAATTTTGTCACATGAAGAACAAGCTCCAATCAGTTGCTGAGAGCAAAGTGGGTCAGCAACCCCATGTTTACCAGCTCACCTCTTTAAAAACATACGAACTATGTGGTTTTCTGTTAAGTAACTTTTACAAGGAGATGAAATGAAAGCTGGAATATGAGGGGCATTTGGCTGTCCTTGCACTCTGAAAGCAACGGCACACAAGGGTACTTGACTGCTTAGGGGATATTTTTCATTTCATTCATTTACATCTTTTATTTTCCATTTTCTAAATGAAGCTTTACAAAACCAATGTCTGTTTCCACCCTTCTCCACCCTACTCCCAAATACCTACTGTAACAGGCCATGAAAGACCCTACCTGTCAGAAATTGCTGATGGATAGACAGGAAGAATGCAATGATGGCTTTAGGAACAGCTGGGTCTCAGGGGACCAGTGTTTTAATTTTCAGCTGCTGTGAATTGACCCTGGCCAGTAGCCAAGCACTCACACAGCCACTCACTCACTCCTGCACTCCCAGTTTTCTTGAAAAATCAAGGAAACTCATGTGTCAAGCTGAAGGCATTTTGATAAGTGAAGGAAAGGGGGAAGAACCAAGCAATGCAAAGGTGATAGTCACTCACCACTTCCCACAAGCAGACCAGTGCCCAGCCAGCCTCCAAGTAATGTCCACCTTGGAAGACTAAATCTGTCCCTCTTTTTCCCTTACCTCATTTTCATTGCCAAGCATGGCGCTGCATGGTGTAGAGTATCTCTTTGTCCAGTGCAGGTCATCTGTACCTGCTGTGTCCCCTCCCAGCCTCTTGCACACCCCCAGCCTGCTCCTGGTGCGGGGTCACAGTTAGAAACCAAGACAGCCTTGACACTGTGCCAGCACTATTCAGCAGTAGCCGAAACACTAATGTGTTATCAGCACCGGTTTAGTCACAGAGACAAGACACAGCACCCCAGGAGTTGCTATGAGGAAAGTTAACTCCACCCTAATCAGACCCAGTATAGCTATTCACGAACTGAACTGGTCACATAATGCAGTCTCACTATGGAATGTCCTAAAAACAAGCCCTATGTCACTCATGAACAAACATTCCTTCCTGTCTGCCGAATATACAGGAGCCCCCTCCAGAGTTCTCCAAAATACAGAACCCTTTTGTAGCTGCTGCTGACTTTAGCTCTGTCTTCTCCATTTGCCCTAAGCCCAAGGGATGTTGCAAGGGAGCACCAGGATGTGGTACAGAATGTGCATGGAGGGGTGGAGATGACCTTTAGCTGTCCCTCTTCTCATCTGAGGCCTCATTACCTAGAGGCGATGGAAATGTTGGGAATTTAATTTTTGATATCATGGATCAAGGGTTTCCAGCTAACACCACTGCTATCAGAAAGGCATCTGGGATATGAGGCAGAGCACATTGCCACGCTGGAGAATGTGGCGTAGGGGAGACAAAGGGTGAGAAGGTTCTGGAGCTCTCTTTGAAAAAAAATGCATAGGAGAAGCTATGTGGCCAACTGCCTTTTTACAGCTCATGACCTAAAGCTCTTTCATCATCTCTTAGTTCATTCCACTAACAAATTGGCTTCAAACTACTTGGTAAATCCTGCCAAATCATAACAAGCCCACTGGAGAGGCAAGATGGATTGTATCTTTCACATTTGCGTAAGAGTTTTCAAATGAAAAGGTTGTTAGGCCAATCAAGAAGTATTTGTGGTCAACTTTTTTTGTGAAAAATAGTCTGTGAAACACATCAGTCTAATTATAGGGGTCCCATTTCTGCCAAGATATAATTAACAGTCTCAAAGTCATATTAAGTGCTGTGAGAGTTCATTTTGAGATGAAACTTGGCCTGAAAGACCCATGTCCAGGACTGTTATTTTTGCAAATATGCTTTATAATAAGATAATTATAATTGCTCTGAACTAATATTTTAAATACATTTGAAATGGCTTGTCTATTTGTAGCCTAGCAGGACGATACATTTCAAAGCACAGTAGCTTGGGGTGACCATTATTGTTTAGACCGTTATGCAAGGATCAAGGAACAGGATCAAATGGTAAAGTGTAACTACAGGAAATTAAGCTAAATGACAGATAGAATGCAAACAGGGGAGGGGATACTGTCTCTCCTCTTTTGGCCCCAACTTGATGTTGGATGTTAGCAGTTAATTAAAGGCATATCTTCAAAGCCATGAGACAGCTCTGGGTAGGCACAGCAAGGTCCCATAATCATCCCTCTCCATTGCTGCCTCACTGTGGGCTATGCCAGCAGAGGCTCGGTGTCCTGGGAGCACAGCAGTGTAGTCTGGAGAGCAGGGCTGTGGTCTCAGCTGTGGGCTGAAGGTGCCAGCTCTGTGCATGTGTTAGTGTGTGCCTGTGAAATGTATGGCTCAGCCACTAAGATCCCGTTTGGTGCCTCTATGTCTAACAATATAGTTGTTATTGCGTTCTGTTTGTTCAGTACCTTGCCACGACATGCTGTCACAAAACCACTGTGACTGTGTGGCTGCCTCACACTCTGTCCTGCACCATTGCAGTGGTACTCAGTGAGCTGGGTATCCTCCCAAACAACTACTCAAAAACAGCCCCAGCCAAAATACAACACTTCTGAGACAAGCTAGGTACTGCATCCCTTCTGCATTTCTATGGGAACATTTCCAGTATAAAAAATGGGAAAGATCACCTTAAGGCCTCACCTTTCAGCCAACACATCAGTGTGCAGCTGCAAGTTGAGAGCAATTTCAACCCTGCCTAGGGGGAGAACAAAACATTTGCTTTGCTGGCCAGAAAGCCCTTTATATACAGAATTAAAACTATATGAGAGCCGTTTACAAAAAGATAAATTCAGGCATTTCTTTACCTATCTGGAGAACTAAATAAGGTAAAGAAGCTGTAATTAATTTGCATTTATCATCTTCTGGTATTATGACTGGCAAGCTAACCTGCCTTTATGTAATTGGACTAATAGCTGTGGTTTATTAACATCATTACGTCAGTGCTGTCTAGTAAACTTCCCTTTTGTCTCACGACGTTGCCTTGTCTGCCTTGAAGAGGAGGACTGGTTTCCTAGAAGCACGCACTTCTCCACATCATGTCACAGGCTCTGACAGGGCTGATTCAGGGAACAGCACTGGTCATTTTCACAGAATCACAGAATGTTAGGGGTTGGAAGGGACCTCCAGAGATCATCGAGTCCAACCCCCCTGCCAGAGCAGGGCCGTCTAGTCTAGGGCAGGTCGCACAGGAACGAATCCAGATGGGTCTTAAAAGTCCCCAAAGAAGGAGACTCCACAACCTCCCTGGGGAGCCTCTTCCAGTGCTCTGTAACCCTTACAGTAAAGAAGTTCTTCCGCATGTTTAACGGGCATGAAGAAGCACAGATTGCTGTTTTTGATGAGCACTGGAACAGCTATTGCTGTGCGGCTGCATTTCAGCTAACGATGGCTGCAAGCAATCCCTGACAGTACATCTGTGCCCCAAATCCACAGTAATGCTTGTTAATCTTGCAGAGAGAAGACATGGTTGTAACGAAGGAAAAGAGCAGCTTGATCTGCTTTGTCATAGGGTGTCTCAAGGCAAATGAAGACTTTGTGTTTATTGGCTTCTTGGACAGTAAAGGATTACAAGGGAAAAGCACCTACTTGTGTTGTGCGTCTGCCACCCTGATGACTCTGCAGTTTGCCAGGCTGCAATTTGCACTGACAGCGTTATTAAAGGAGACATTAGGAAAGAGGGCTGGGTGTGCTTGGAGGCACTGGATGACAAGCAAGATGCAAGCACATAAATAGCAAGGGGCACAGAAAAGAAAGCACAGACCCAAGGAGTGCTAGCCTCCTGGTTTGTTATTTGAGGTTGATGGATCTCTTCTCTGACCATTCACATTTGTAATTCACATTGGAGCAGCAATGGATGAAGACAAATGTTCAGTTCCTGCTGATACTACCTGTGTTTCCCAGCTGTAACTCTTCTGCCAAGGTAAAGTCTTCTACATTCCTCACACCTGAGCTGAGTTTTGGTTTTACTGCCTAAACAGAGGATGCCATATAAACGGCATGTCAGTATGGACTAAGGTAAAGAAGTGTTAGTATGTAGAAATAAAGGAATGTGAAAAGAAATAAAATAGATGTGTAAGCTGTAGGTAGAAGACACAAGAGAAAAAAAAAACAACCCAAGCCTTCTTGACTTGAAAGGACTGGCATGTATTATGAAAGATGGGCCTACAAGGACCCAAAACACTGGGGAAGACTTGAAGGAGAGGAGATAATCAGGAAATTATTTGTGTTTCTGAATCCCATGCTTTCTGGGCCTACCTAAAAACTGTGGGCAGATACCCCTGACACTGCCAAAGCATGGTTCACCCAAAGCCTCACATAAAAGGCATATTGCTTGAAGTGGACTTCTGCTCTGTCTCATCCCTTCCCTAGCCCAGCTCCACTCCCCTTGCTCCTTTCTCTGCTCAGAGGTGTTTTGCACAAGCAAGTGGGAAAGACAGGGCAGATGTGCTGTGTCCCCAGTACAGCAGCGTGCTCATACTGGTTGCAGCACAGTTATACGTAGCTGTATCCCAAGGTGGCTCTGGTGGTTGCCAGAGCTCTGTGAGGGGGATCTGTTCCCATTCCCTTGGAGGTCACTGCAGCCCACCTCACCTCTCACTGTGGCGCTGTTTCTCTTACCACACTTTTGGGTATTCATAGCTGTGGTTGTTTTGTACATCACCAAGGCTGCCAGTCACTAATGAATATATTTTCAGAAACAGTGTTGTGAATCAGTCTGACAGTACTCCCCCCAACTCCCCCTGCAAATGCCACTGTTTACCAGCTTATTTGTTGTGATGTTTTTCGCTCACCCTGAACAGTGAACTTCAGGCACCAGCCAGTATCTTGTTACGTTGATGTACATTAGACAGAAAAAGCAGAGTTGCATCAATGATGTGGCTTAATAAAAATGTTAACTCACCATGAAGCCTTTTCTTCTGGTGACCACAATAATGACAGAGGGAAATTATGGTCATGCCAAACAAAATGCCGCTTACACCAGCCTTGTCCATTTTTCTATGTCACTTACTTTGATTAAAGGTTTTTCAGTGGAATTGCTGCTAGAAATTTTGTTCTCTGAAACAGCTAATATTGATAGAACATAAAAATGGCTCTGTCTATTTGTTAACTCCTTCTCCTAGGCAAAATAAAAAGGATTGTTCTGACCTCTTCTGTTGTTCTATAAAGTGTGATGTTAACTCCAAAGCCTAAACTTGAAGCAGCTCAGTGAGACAAGCTTCTCTGTTTCTCATCCTAGTGAATGACAGAAGTTTCAGAACATGAACCAGACATCCTTAAGGACCTTGCTGAACTATTGGGTAGATGATTATACTTAAGCAGCTTGGCACTGCCAGGGCTCACAGATTTTGCAAACTAAAAGACCAGAAGAAGAGCTGGTGTGAGATAAAAGTCACAGTGATTTTTGGTGTCCCTTGCCTTATACCCAGCATAGCTCGTCCTCCCATATTGCCCTGTGGGCTTGTTGCTGTTTTGCTGTGATGTTACCTCTGTACAAAATTATATCCTTCCAGAGGCCATGGCCTGCACCTTCAGAAGATGTTAAATTCAATAAAAAATGAATTCTAGTTCCTTAACTAAACTTATTGTCATCTATGTTCTTGTATCTCGTTTGTGTAATGATAAACTAAAATACAGACAGACATATATTTGATGTTGCAAGCTAGGCAGTGACAAGTGTCTAAAAGCACTGTATGCCAAATTAGAAGTAGCTTAAATCCCTGTGAAGGTATTTGCTGTCTAGTGGAGAAGACATTTTCTTTCATGTGTTCTTTTCATTAGCTATGATGATTTTTAGCTAAGTCTTATCTAGAGAAGGATATTTCTGTTTTGAAATTCTATTTCCTTTCCTTTCCTTTCCTTTCCTTTCCTTTCCTTTCCTTTCCTTTCCTTTCCTTTCCTTTCCTTTCCTTTCCTTTCCTTTCCTTTCCTTTCCTTTCCTTTCCTTTCCTTTCCTTTCCTTTCCTTTCCTTTCCTTTCCTTTCCTTTCCTTTCCTTTCCTTTCCTTTCCTTTCCTTTCCTTTCCTTTCCTTCCCTTCCCTTTCCCTTTCCCTTTCCCTTTCCCTTTCCCTTTCCCTTTCCCTTTCCCTTTCCCTTTCCCTTTCCCTTTCCCTTTCCCTCTCCTCTCCTCTCCCCTCCTCTCCTCTTCTCCGTTTTCCTTTATTTTTTCCTTTTCCTTTCCCTTTCCCCTTGGGCATATCCCTGATGGCAACTCTCTTGTCGAGTAGGCCTTTGAGGCCCGCTGAGGGCTGCTGTGGCGCCGAGGGGCGTGAGGGCTGCTGGAGCCC
>NW_008613059.1:0-902 GCF_000691845.1 Merops nubicus | reverse complement strand
GACCGAGGGGTGGATTTGACCATGGATGTGGAGTCGGAGATGAGGCACAGACCGAGGCGAGCAAGGTGTGGGGCAGTACACAAAACCTGATGGCTTTAGTACCGTAGGAAGCTACCGATAGGAATGTTCAAAGCATGCAACTAAGGAACTTAGGCAAACAAGTAGAGTTGTTAAGTAGATAAGCTGGAAACTGAAAGCAAAAATAGCAAGGCTTAACCGCAACAATCGAGACTAAATAACAGCTGCACGGTCAGAATGACCTGACAGACAGCTCGTGGGCTATAAATATGTGCAAATTGTAGTAATAAAGGTCTTCAGTTGCAAGCAGCTATGGAGTCCGTGTCTCAATATGCCACACATGGACACTATAGCAGAGATCATCCACCGAAACTGAAAGCAAAAATAGCAAGGCTTAACCGCAACAATCGAGACTAAATAACAGCTGCACGGTCAGAATGACCTGACAGACAGCTCGTGGGCTATAAATATGTGCAAATTGTAGTAATAAAGGTCTTCAGTTGCAAGCAGCTATGGAGTCCGTGTCTCAATATGCCACACATGGACACTATAGCAGAGATCATCCACCAATGTGAGACATGCGCTGCCATCAAGCAAGCCAAGAGATTAAAGCTCCATGGTATGGAGGATAATGGCTGAAATATAAATATGGAGAGGCCTGGCAAGTAGACTACATCACACTGCCACGGACCCGCCAAGGCAAGCGCTATGTCCTCCAAATGGTGGAAGCAACCACTGGGTGGCTGGAAATCTCTCCAGTGCCCCATGCCACCACCCGGAATACCATCCTGGGCCTTGAAAACTAGTCTTATGGCGACACGGCACCCCAGAGAGAAGAGTGAGACAATGGAACTCATTTCCGAAACAGCCTCATAGACACCTGG
>NW_008613058.1:4255-8628 GCF_000691845.1 Merops nubicus | reverse complement strand
CGGGGGGGAGAAGGGGGAAAAAAGAGGGAAAAAAAAGGAAAAAGGGGAAAAAAAAAGGAAAAAAGGAAAGAACCCAGAGTCTATGTTGTGCCACAAAAGACCTGTGCTGTTGGGAGGAGGAGCAGTGCTTGTTAGTGCTGCAGATTTGTATCTTGCTAGCGTGGCCAGCAGGACCCAGGCAGTGACTGTCCCCCTGCACTTGGCACTGGTGAGGCCACACCTCGACTACTGGGTTCAGTTTTGGGCCTTTCATGACCAGAAGGACATGAAGGTGCTGGACCATTTCCAAAGAAGGGCAGCAAAGCTGGTAAAAGGTCCAGAGCACAAGTCTTGTGAAGAGCAGCTGGAGGAACTGGGGTTGTTCAGCCTGGAGAAAGGAAAAGCTCAGGGGAGACCTTCTCACTCTACAGGTACCTGAAAGGAGGTTGTAGTGAGGTGAAGGTTGGTCTCTTCTCCCAGGCAGCAAGAAACAGGACAAGAGGAAACAGCCTCAAGTTGCACTATGGGAGGTTTATGTTGGATATTAGGAAAAATCTCTTCACCCAAAGGGTTGTCAAGCCCTGGAACAGGCTGCCCAGGGCAGTGATAGAGTCACTAATCCTGGAGGTATTTGAAAGACATGTAGATGTGGCACCTGGGGACATGGTTTAGTGGTGGACTTGGCAGTGTTGGGTTAATTGTGGTACTTGATGATCATAAAGGTCTTTTCCAACCTAAATGATTCTGTGAGATGATTTTACTGTCAAACAAATCTTGTGAGCAGTAAGCTTCAGGCAGATGAGCTTCCTGGGAATAAATTTTAAGATGGTATTAACATACCCTCATTAGTTAGTGCCCGAATCCTTCTGGCTGGCAAATATGTCAGTGCTGCATTTATCTGAACAGTGTGTTTCTCATTTTTGAAAGGAGGGAGGTTCTAATTGACAGAAAAGTGGCCTGTGTAGTGAGGGCAATGGTGGGACATAGCACCTACTAGTTTTCAGTTTGAGCAGCACATGTGTTTTCAGCTTGTGCTGGACTGGAATCTCCACCTTCTTCAATATGCATAAGCTGGTGGCATGACTGACGTGAAAAAGAAGTGGTGAACTAAAATGCAAAAGGAAAACCTTCATTTTCCTCCCAATGGGAAGCTTTTTCCCAGCTCTGTAAGAGGCACCTGCTCCACTGGGCACTCGGTGGTCATACTGTGATCTGCAAAGCACCCAGAAAAGTCCCAGTGCCTCTGTGTAACCACTCAAGGGGATATCTCCAACATAAGTGTTGCTTGAGCAGCACTTCTCACAGACAGCAAAGCATTCTCAAAGATGAAAAGCTGGCTGGTTGGATGGAAATGAGTACACACAGAAGTGAAAATACTCAGTGACTGTTTAAAGACTGTCTAAACACTTTGGCAGTTAAAAAGGGTTAAGAGTGAGTCTGTGACTTGTAGGAAATTAAAATATTTTTGTTGGTAGTTGTCATTCAACATCTTCAATAAAATCCAATCATCACGTGCCAAAGCAGCGCTGTAATGCATGCAGTTGGATCCACTACTTTCTTTTAAGGAAAGAGTAGCAGGAATCAGTTGTTCTCAGATTAGGTCCCAAATTCATTTTCCACCTTTCTTTCACATTTTTGTCTTTTTTTTATTTCCCTACTTCCTCTGTGGAACACAAATATTCTTGGTTGTCATGGCTGCCTTCCTGGGTTTAAAAATTTTATTTAAAAAGTGACCAACATATATTTAAACGTGGGGAGAGGTATATTATTTGAAACCAGTAGCTTGAAAACTCTAAATTATTATCAAGGTTTGATAGATTGGACACCTGGCAGATAATGGGGTTCGTTTCATATACACTGCTTACAAATCCATTTATTTCTTCCAGAGTTTTAACCACTCTTCATTACAAAAAAAACCAAACCAACAAACAAAAAAAACCAAAAAACCCCAAAACCAAACAAACCAACACAAAACAAGAAGAGAATTCTGTACCTGCAGATATTTTATAAAGAGTACATACCTCATTCCTTGTGTCAGTTGCTGTCTGCAAGTGGCAGCTCTCAGGAAAGAGCAGTGTGGCCATTCTGTCTATGCTGAAAATAGATTGTTGCTGGAGAAACCACAGTTTTTAATTTCCTGACTCCTACGCTGTTGGCTTTTCAACCTATTACATTAGGAGTAGGTTTCTCAAGTATTTTTGCTTCTTTGTTTTCTTTTAGAGCCAGTGCACTCCCTGTTAAATGCATGCTGGCTGAAAGAGAACATTTTCTATTGAGCACATTTATAACTCAGTTCTTGTTTTTTGAGTGTGGAGGAACAAATTGGATTGTTTCCAAATAATTAATTTAGAAGGTTTTAGTGAGTGAAATCTGCTAACATAAACTCACTATATAAGCAAACATATAAATCCCCATCAGGCTGAAAAAAAAAAGAACCAGAAGAAATTTTCTTCAGACCTTAGGAAGAAAAGCTGTACACAGACCAAGAATAGAGATTTTTTTTCAAGCCAAAAGGTGAACATTTTGGAGCATTCTAAGCATAATAACGAGGGTGTGAGTATTGGAATGGTCATAAATCTCATTCAGTAACAGGAGCACTCCAAGGTGTTTGTGAGACCAGGTCTCTATTTTTGTAAGGAGCATTACATAATACATAAGTGGAAAAGTATCCTGTCCAAGTGGATGTAAAACCAAACCACCTTCAAGATGACAGAACTCAGCAAAATATGAATCATTAGTGTTGTGCTTGTATTTGCTGAGCATCCATAAAAGAAAGAATTTTCAAAGAGGTATGTCAGAAGTGCTCTATAATGAAAATCTGGACCTTATTCACTTTACAGTGCGTTATTTATTTTCCATGCCTTTTTACTCTCACAGCATTGTTCTGCTGAATCCTGCAGTGCAAGATCAGTTCACCCTTTGGGCTTTATTCTGTGTTTGTCTCTCACACAGGGAGGTACAGCACCGTGGGGGTTATGCTCTAGGTTCCTGTGCAGCTGCTAGTCTAGGAGGTAAGTTACTGCCAGATAAACTTAAGGTTGGCAGCAGTTTGTAGGCAAAGGGCATTGCAAAATTTAAAGTCACAGGCAAAGAGCATAAGAAGCAGAAAGTCCTTAGGAAGCAAACTCTGATGTTCACCCAACAAATCTGTTACCCTGACAGGGTAATAAAAAGTTACAAACCAGACCAGTATTCCCAGTGGAGTCAGTCATACCAACAATAATGATGTTTTCCTGGTTCTGTGGGCTTCAGTTCTGCACACGTGCTGAGGAGATACAAGCAGCAACTTAGAGCAGGCCTGAGATCTGAGATGTCTGTGTGGCTCTTAAATGTAGCTTAGAAATGTAGAGGAATTAATATTAAATTCACTAAGACTATATAAGTGCATAAATACCATGCAGCCTGCATATGGTTGCAGAACCAGGCACAATAGAAAGGTGATGAGGATAGAAGCTGTAGAACAATATATGGGTAGCACAGGGGGATGCCTGGCTTTTTGAAGCCCCTCATAGCCACAGAAATGTAAATGTTAGAAACAAAACCAGACTGGTTGACAATTAGCTTCTAGGGTAAGCAAGCACAGGGTGAATTTTAGTTCATTCAGGGTGTGCTCGGTCAGTTTGATTCCTCTGCACTCATACCTGAGCATGGTTTACCTTTTGTTCATTCACTTGAGTTTTTTTTTTTTTTTCCTTCCTAGGGTTATTCTTCTGAAATTAGAGGATACACGAGAGATTACTTAAAATTACAAACCTATTAGCATCCTGGCTTGTATGCTGACCCATTTAAACTAGTATTTTGTTGGGCCTCTGTTAGAATATGGAGTTAATAAGTATATTATTTTGTAAGAAAGCATCAAAACAATAAAAAATTTGCAAAATATTTAATATAGGCATTCATATTACTCTGAATTTTAATACAATTCTCAGTTAAATCACATTAAATTACAAAAGAATTGATGTTTATAAGAAAGGACAAAGCCTGCAAAGTTGACTGCTTTCGATTAACCAAAGAGCTGTCAACACAGAAACTGTGTTGGAAAGAATTCTTTATTGTTATTCTGGTAAATGCATAACAAGCTCTTAGATAAATTTAAGTAAAAAAGCTGAGAACCTAAGACCAAAGGCCCACTGAATTAACTGTCTTGGACTAAACTGAAAATCTCAGTCACATTTTTGAGAAGAGATGATGAGTAGACAGAAAAAAAAAAAAAAGCCTGGAAGTTTGGACAGTCTGTCCATAGTAAAGTGTCTACTATTTACATTAAAACTAATTGATGTTGGTGATTCCTGTCACGGTGAAGTATTTGCAGCGTGGAAGAAGTATGGAAAATAGGATGCAAGTCCAGAGGTTTTTCAGTCATCCTGCACTTGCCAATATCTAGTGCTGGATAA
>NW_008613058.1:0-4224 GCF_000691845.1 Merops nubicus | reverse complement strand
TTCCCTAAGCCAACCTTCTCCCAAGACCTTTTTTTACCCCCTAAAGAAAGTTCAGACATGAATAATCTATTACATAGGCAGTTTCTAAGCACTTAAAAGAGGTCTACGTACAGCCTAAGAAAGGTTGTCATCTGAGAAAATACGATACACTTGGCATTGTTTTTTCTTATGAAAGAATGTTAATGGCATGTTGGAGCCCATCAGCAGAACCTCCCCAAGGTAAGGCAGTTTGAGGATGAATGACTCTACAAACCATGAATTACTCTGTCCAAGCCACATTATTAAAAATGTAATGATTATGGAGACCATATGTTTTCTTGTTACAGAATTAGTCATTAAATTCTGCCTTTTCCAGTCGTAAAATGATCTTATAGGCAGAATGACAACTTTATGAAGAAAATAAAATAAGCACAGGGTTATAGTCTTTTTATATGTGTATGTTCTAATAAAAACTTTTTAAAAAAGCATGTAGTGGGGTCATTATTTTTGCCAGTTTCACATACTCAGGAATACGGATCCACAGATTATTGGATTTTTGCTCACCAAAAAACAAACAGAAAATAAGTTCCCCAATAGGCCGTCATTAAAAATGTGTTTTAAAAGATAGAAAAATGCCAGATTTCGAACACACGGGGCTATTTCAGGAATAATGTCTGTCAAATACGTTGCACTCAATGACACTTTAGTGTTAGCTGAAAACTTTTGTGAAAAGTCACAAAAGTGAGATCCAAGAAGCATGACCAGGAATCTGTTACAGTGACATCAAGCCCACCTAAATAAACAGCTACACCAATGGCAACAGAGGCACCCAACAGGATTTCTCCACAAAACATGTTTTCTGGGTGGGATCATAACCAGAGCTGATGCTTTCTGGAACACCAGGCTGTTCCATTGATCAAGGCAAGTGTTTTTTTTTTTGCTTGAGGAACACATCTTGGCAACCTGCATGTGAGCACCTGACAACGTGTATGAGCAACAACTCAGCTTCAGACCACTCACACCCCCAGGGTTTTTGTGAGGCTTACCATGTGCTTGAACACTTCCCTCCACTTCTCTGTTCCTAAGGACGGTCTAGGGGAGGTCAACCTGTGAAACTATGGAAGTCACAATTTAGAAAGTCAAAAGCTACCTGGGGAGAAGTGGAGGTGTGTCTCTTAATGCCTTGCTTTGACTCTCCATGAGTGAAATCACAGGCTGAGTGGCAAAGAAAACTTCAGTATTGTCAGTTCTCTAGGACCTGTCCAGCTGTGTTACTTATTATTTTGTTTCAGAAGGCATTGTCATCTGCTCTTCAGTACCACCAACCTGTAATTCTGTAAATTCAGAAAACATTAGGTATTTTGGAAATCTCCAGAATACCACAAAAAAGATGAAGCCAGCTTAATCTTAGTTTGAACTCCTGTATTCCAAAAACAAAAAGGAAAGGAAAGTGGAAAAAAAAAAGTCTAATACTGATGTAATATTTAAACACAACAGGAGGAGCTATTGGGTCAAAATAGCTGCTACAATCATCCTTTTAAAGCTCTCTGCTTAAAAATCTGAGTTTTCAATGCCAAAAGTGCCTTTACTACTTGAACTAGGCTGTATAAATCCAGAAGGTATTAATCTTTTCTAATTAAATGTTTTATCAGATAAAAAAAAGCAAAGGCAGAAAATTATAAGATTGCCAAGAGGATTGCAATATAGCTTTCAAATAATAGTTTTAAAGAGCTATTTTCAATTTAAAACTTGAAACTGCTGGATATCATTAGATACACAGTTCTTGCAGGTGCTGCAGATTTATAAAGACCATTTAATGTATCAGCTCTGACTCAAAATTGATACATTTAATAGATACATTTGCTTAGACCACCTAAAAGGATATAAATAAAAATCTAATAGATTTAGGTGTCCTAAAAGCGTTTTGTACTGGCTTCATCAAATGCAGATAAGATTGACACTTTTTATTGAAGATATGAGCACAGACCAGGGTCAGATGTGCACATCTCCTTTTTGAAAGGGAACACGTAAAACCTGCTGTCAGCAATGTTACAGAGCAGAATCCTGATTCTGTTTCCATTTCATACGTAAAAATAGTCGTATTTTGCTGAAATATAAATCAAAGGAAATATTTATCAGATTACTCATATTTCTCATATGAAACGTTAGTGTGGATTATCAAGAAACATGGTTTTATTTCATCAGATGACAACCTACAGAATGAGTTGTACTGTCAATCTCCACAGGTCACATAACCTCCTGCTCTGGAAAGTAAGCCCTCTGCAAACAATTACTCTCTTAATATGCTGTGTGTTTGAATACTTTGAGCTCAACTATCCAAAAGCTGACACTGTAAATAGAAAAGCCAAGCTGCTTAAAGCATGTTAAGGAAGCCATGTTTTATGCTGCTACAACTCTTTTCTTATTAGGATTTGAACACTGCTCTCATTATGTCTAAACAACGAGCGTGGCCTGCCATTTTACTGTCTTCACTCACGTTTACAATTCATATTATAACCAAGGACTCAAAGTGGGTAAGCAGAGACAAGAACTCCTTTTAAGAAGTCTCTGGACACAAATGGAACAGCAAGACATCTTTGGCACCTACTTCTAAATGAGTAAGATTCAGAGGAGGAGGAGAGATTGGATGTGAATACCCTCAGGCACTTCTAGAGCTTGGGCCATTCCAGAAGTGTTGTATGGTTTGCTGTGACACTGGGCAGACAAGACTCAGTGACTCAGATGGCTCTTTTCACTCTTGTGTTGTTATATGTAACCCCAGTGGCAAGGAAAGTATCAGAAATAAATCAATTTCTAAGAGTTAGAATCTATTATACTGTCTAACTTGACAACATACTTGAAAATAACACCGAGTAGTTCCACTGAAGTCAGTCAATAAAATGTTTCCTTTTTTTCAGGCAGAAGGTCTTCACAGATCCTGGGATCCAGAGGTGCAAGTTGACATCTGAAGTATCCTGCTTGGAGCTACACCTCACTGCCTTCAGTGGAAGCAGGCTGCCTGATGTCCAGAGGTTTTGCGAGCACATAGCTCCATCAGGCACTTCCCAGTGCCTGCAGTGCCCTGCTCCAGGTGACAGGCTGACCCACTGCCCTGCTGAGTAACTCACAAACTGAACACACCTCAAATGGGCATCACTTTCTCTCGCTCTGTCATAAGCTTGCTAGTTTCTTAAAAAGACTTCAAAACTCAAAAAAATTCACCTACCCTTGCTTTTAATGAAACTTGCTTACCAAAAGGCTGTAAAATTTTATTTGTTTTTACTAAAAAGCAAGTTATTTCATTTGTCAGGATCTACATACTCACAATTTTTTTTTTTCTGAAAAGACATTTTACAACATGTTTTAAATCAAGAGTGTCTCAAACAGAACAATAAAGGAAAAAAAATGCTTTAGCATTGTTGTCAAATATTTATTAAAACAACATATGAACTTTCTTTCATCCAAACAGTGATTCTGCCTGCAGTATCTGTAACTTAGTAGCTACATTACCCCAAATTGACAATTAAATAGTCTAAAAACCCAAACAATCCTCCCCCTCTTTCCCAGTAGGCACTTTTGCTATTGTCTAGGATCACAAATAATTTTATTAGTGGCTTAGCTAGCAAAAGTACAAAGGCACCAAGAAGAAATGTCACTGTGCTGGCGCAGACAAAACCTTGTTGTCTGCTTTAGAAACATGCTCTTAGGAACTCAGCTCTCAAATTTGGGCTCTGAAACTACAATCGCCACTAGGGCTCCTTCTTCTTACTATAAAAATCTGCATCAGCATTCTCAGGACCTGACATAAGCCTTTTTGGCTGGCTCTGGGGGTTATGATAGCTTCGAGTCACAGATAAGCAAGCCTGGAAGAGTACAAATCCTGCCAGAGTAGTTCCCAAAACACAACTGGAAGTCACAGCTTTAAGTCACGTAGCAGAACAAGGTTTAAGGCGCGTGGAATACATACCGTTACAAAAGGTTAAGAAAGTTATTAGGGGGCCAGAGGCTTCACCCGGGAGGCGAGTAACAACAGAAGCGGTGTAAGCATCTGCCAGAAGGAGTCCGGCGGTGGCGGGGGCCGCGGGGCTTCACCGCGGGATGCGAGCAGCGGCGTAGCCCTGCCCGCCCGGCTCCTGGGAACGCTTCTGGCGCAGGGAGCCGGCTCCAATAAATAAGTTCTTCCCGGGCGCGGGCTGCTCTCGCCCGAGGAGCTCCCGGGGCCGCGCTCAGGCTCGCAGATAGTCG
>NW_008613057.1:0-4140 GCF_000691845.1 Merops nubicus | reverse complement strand
GTCTGTTACACACATGGTTGTTCAGATGTGCCTGTTTGGGAAGACATCTCCTGCTTTGAGCTCCCTATTAATCCAGAGTTAGGCGTACAGTCCTTAGCTTTTATAAAAGTCTCTGGAGAACCCTGACTGAGATTACTCCTAGCAGTCTGACTGTAAACTACACTATCTCCTAAACATACTTAGGAGTTAGTGACATCTTTTGTTTATGAGACAATAAGTCTAATTGGTCTAATTTAAAAAAACATGTTTATTGCAAATAAAAGGCTCAAAGGACCAATACAGGACTAGTGTATGGACGTATTCAGATGAGCTCTGCTGTACTGGAGTCTAGCCATCCTCAGTCTCTAATTTTTGAGATAAAGACCTATGTTTAGGAGAAAATTTAATCTTTAGAGACCTTTCCTTCTACCCTGAATAGAGACCTCAGATCCTTGCATTTAGAAGAATGGACTACAGGTTATGCCTCTTGGCAAAGAAATGGCTAAATTAGGTGGACTGAATTTCATGATAAATCTTAGTTATTGAGCTGAGTACTAAAATTCTGCTAGAATGCACGTCCGGCAGAGATGCCAATTTTTCCCATGCAGATCATCTCAGTGCCTGGTTTATATGAATGCTTATTCTGTAGGGCCTTTGTAGATTAGAACTGAAGATTCTAGTCAAATACAGATATTGATCAAAGTAGCATACCTAAAGCATTATCCATTTTCACAGCTCTTTAGAAATATGAACTAAGTCAGGCACCTTCCACAGTACACAGAAATCCCAAATGATACAGAGACAATGATCTTTCAGTAAAAAAAAGCATGTGGTTATACACACCACATAAGTTACAGTATTCTGATATATACAGATGCTTACTAGAAAAGAAAATTGAGAATTTCTACCCATTTGTGTCTGGCCATATGAGGATATAGTGTTATTACTAAAGTTTGTTTCAGCATAATGCATCTTAAAAATAGAAAACATTCTTTCTGGTGCAATAAATTCCAGATAGGACCCCAAAATTGCCAAAGAAAGGGTGGAATCTGTCATGTTAGGTGGTATGGGTTTTATTTCTCTTACCAACAGATCTCAGAATGCTTAGGAAATTTCTACCCCATGAAATAGAGAATTAAATTAATTAACTCTTGCATTGAATAGGTGGATTTAACTGCCCATAATTTCTCCTTTTTGTGTCAAAACACACTAAGTATCAAAAATTTCTATGTCCCTGCTGTGATTTGAAAACTTTATTTGGAAACCACCTCAACTCCAGCCGGTAATTTTGTAATAATAGTATTTGACATTAAGTAACAAGAAGTGAGCTGAAGAAAGGATGTTAGTTCAGACACTGTCATATCCAGGTACAAGTCAACTCTGATGCAGACAGGTGTAAAAGGAACGATCTATGAATTGAAGCCGCATTTTAATGAATCAGATGCAGATAGAGACATTGATATGCTTTGAGCTCTGTTTCAGGAGACCTAGTTTAGAGTTTTATAAAGACTTGATTAGTTTTTAGAGACAAAAAAAAAAAAATCATATTAGGAAGAAAAAAAAGCAAGCCTAAAAATCAGTGCTGAGAATGTTATAAAATTAGTGTATCTAGAGAAATAGTGTATTTTATTTCCCTGCTAGAAAAGAATAATCTTAAACTGTTATACCCTAGAGCTCTGTGGAATCTATACTTAAATACTGATTGAAAATTTATTTGGCAATTGTATATGTAGTATTAAAAAGAGGGAAAAAAAAAAAAAAAGGCAGCAAAATCAAAAGAACTTCACTATTTGAACATTGCCCATGAAGCTCCTGAACATGAAAAGAAATCTACAGAGGGGGGAAAACAGATATGGGATTAAATATATTTTTTAAAGTATCCTACTTTAGAGAGACCACTTTGAAATATTTGAAGGGATTGCATTGTTTGTTTTCAGATCTTTAGAAGCTGTACTACCTCAGAACAAATAGTCAAAGTGGTCATTTTAAAAAGTATTTATAAGTCAAGTTGATGTATTGGTCTTAATTTTTTTACAATACACAACTTTTACTTGCCTGTTTTTTAATGCTTTCATCTTTCCAATAGCTTCATGTAATATGTAAGAAAGAAACAGTTTTGAATTATCAAACAACATAAGAGAATAATGAAGTAGAAACAACTGTGCTTCATAAAATCAGAAACCACTAGAACTGGGGTCCAAACAGTTGTCTAAGGAAGGGTATAAGAAAGAACGCAATATGCACATGCAAAGATTTCTTTGGAATTAAATTGCTGAACTTGTGCTAATAACTTCACATTGAATACCATTTTATGAATTTCACTTTCATTAATTTGTCCAATTACTTTTTGAACACCATAAAATTTTCGCATTTACAATAACTGATAGGAATTAATTCCAAAGTTTAATAAAACATGCTGTAGAAATGTGCCCTTTTCTGTTTGTCTAAAGCCTGTTACCTCATAATTTCATTTAATTTTCATTACTTCTTGTAATATAAGGATCAGGAAATAATTGATTTCTGTTTACTTTTTCCAAGCTATTCTGTGTTCTTAAAAGCCTCTTCAGTGTCTTTTCCAGACTGAAGAGTCCATGTGTATTTATTTGTTCCTCATATAAAACTTCATTCATTCTTCTCTGCGTCTCCTGCAGTTCAAATACATCCTTTTTGAAATTGCCTGACCACAACAGTAATCAAGATATGGACATGTGGTGGGTTGTATAATGATATAATGACGTTTCTTGTTCTGTCAGGCATTTATTTCCTATTAATTTATTGCATTTTACTTGGTACTTAGATAATTACTGAACACTGAGCTGTTGTTTGGATAAAAATTATTGTCTTAATGTCTGAGATCTTTTTCACAGTTCAGATCCTACTATTATACATTTGAAATTAGAAGAGGTTTTCCTTAAATAAACCATTTTATTTTAACAAACATGGAATTTCATGTAATTTTCTTTCTCAGTCACCTGGCATCAGATGATTCTTGACTTTTTTTTGATCAACATTCATCTTTACTACCCCAAACAACTTAGTATTGTTAGAAATTTTTGTCTTCTCATTCACACCTTTTTAACAATCATTGATGAATAAATTGTATAGCAGATCCTAACATTAATTCTTTTAGGATTCCAATAATGACCTCTGTCAAGCTTCTACTATACATTTTAATAGTTTATTTTAGAATCCTCTCCAATGACACTTCAATTTGAGGCAGATCCTTGGGTAAGCTACTCATAAACAAGGCTTCTGGTGCTGCTATCTCCTTTAGGTCCTCCACTGTGAATATAGACACAAAAAATGTGTTTTAGCTTTTCTGCTACAACTTTATCTTCTTTAATGTTACTTTGCACTTTGATCACTGATTGGCTCTACATGTTTCCTGGCAAAATTCCTCTTTCTGATATGTATGAAAAGGATTTAAGATTAGTTTTTATGCCTTCCACAAGTTTTTCATCAAAATTTATTATGACCTGCTGCATTGTATTTTTACTTTGACACATGAGTGTTTGTATCTTTTAGATTGTTGTTTTATTTTTATTTTTATTTTTTTTTAATGTGACATGACTTCAGCATTTTGAAGGATGTCTTCTTACATTTAATAGCTTCCTTTATCTTGCTACTGCTTACTGAAAACACAGATTGCTTTTACTTAAAGATAATATGCCTTTGACTCTGTGGAGGAGTGCTATTTTTAAAGTCTTCTGCCTCAGTTCTGTTAACCAACATACATTTTGTCTCAGCCTTCACTAATCTGTCTTCAAATCGTCACCTTGCTACAGCTTAGCACATCATCATTTTGGTTGCCATTCTGAATATTTTAGCCTTCTATTAGGTTCTTAGTTGAAAGAAATGAACAATCATGAAAGGATAGATGTGAAAGAATTCAAAACTAGGTACCTATACACCCTGTACTGTCTTATAAACTCTTGTAGCCTTCCTATAAGAAAATATCCAGAAAGAGCAGCTCATTGAACAGTGTTGACTAAAGACCATAGGGATTACTGAGACCAAAACTATACCATAAAATACGTCTTCTTCATATGAGACTCTTTAGCCTAGAAAAGAGAAGGCTCATGGCCTATATTTCCAATGTATATAAATATCTGAAGGGAGCATGCAATCCCAGGTGGCAGTGGCTGGCTGGAGAGCAGCCCT
>NW_008613056.1:7435-11746 GCF_000691845.1 Merops nubicus | reverse complement strand
CTGAAGGACCTCGCCTTCCTGAAGGAGCAGCTGGACAGCCTGCAGCGCAGGGTGGAGGATGAGGTGCAGGCCGGCGTGGGGCAGGTAACGCGGGTCCCCCGGGCTCGGGGCGCGCCAGGCGCCTGGCCTGGGTGGGCTCGGTAAGAGTGAGTCAGAGAATCTGTACAGGTTGGAAAAAACCTTCAAGATCATCAAGTCCAGCCATTAACCTAACTCTGCCAAGTCCACTGCTAAACTGTGTCCCTCAGCACAACATCTGCATGGCTTTGAAACCCCTCCAGGGATGGGGACTCCACCACTGCCCTGGGCAGCCTGGCAAAGCCCTGGGCAAGTCACTGGAGTGCTGGGTCCAAATTTGGGTGCCACCTTTAGGGGCTGGAGTGGGTCCAGAGAAAGGCAATGAAGCTGGTGAAGGGTTTGAGGAACGTGTGTTATGAGGAGCAGATGAGGGACCTGGGGTTGTTTAGTCTGGAGGAGGCTGAGGGGAGGCCTTGCTCTCTACAACCCTGAAAGGAGGTTGGAGTGAGGTGGGGGTTGGTCTCTTCTCCCAAGAAACAAGTTATAGGACAAAAGGAAATGGGCATAAATTGCACCAGGGATATTAGGAAGAAATTCTTCCCTGCCAGAGTAGTGAGTCATTGGCCCAGGCTACCCCGGGTGGTGATGGAGTCCTCATCCCTGGAGGGTTTCACAAAGCATGTGGATGTGGCACCTGGGGACATGGTTTAGTGGTCATGGTAGTGTTGGGTTGATGGTTGGACTTGATTATCTTAGAGGTCTTTTTCAACTTTAGTGATTCTGTGAACCCTTTCAGGGAAGAAATTGTTCCTCAGATCCAACCTATTCCCCTCCCCCCAGCACAACTTGAGGCTGTTTCCTCTTGTCCTGTCACTTGTTCCTTGGGAGAAGAGCCCCACTCCCACCTGGCTCCAGCCTTCTGTCAGGGAGTTGTGGAGAGCCAGAAGGTCTCCCCTGAACCTCTTTTGCTGCATGCTCAGCGCCCCCAGGTCCCTCAGCTGCTTCTCACAAGACATGTGCTCTAGACCCATCCCCTGCTCTATTGCCCTTCTCTGGTCACACTACAGCTCCTCCTGGGGCATGTCAATGCCCCACCCACCCTGCCTGGTGGCCTCACTCTTTACTCTTCTCTCCAGGATGGCTCTTTGCTGGCCTCGCCCTTCCTCAAAGGCTTCCTGGCAGGCTATGTGATAGCCAAACTTCGCTTCTCAGCCGTCCTGGGATTTGTGGCTGGGACCTGCACGGGGATCTACGCCGCTCAGAACTATGCCATCCCCGACGTGGAGAAAACCCTCCGGGACTATATCAGCTCGCTGAAAAAAGGCCGGAACTAGCGAGGAGCCCCGTGGCAGTGGTGACTGTGGGCACCATCCTCCTTGATCCACAGGCTTGGGAGATTCCTGAGGCTCTTAGCGTGCCCCGTTATTCTTTTCCCCTGGCAAACGGTGTGTATAGTGGAGCGGTGTGGCGGGGGGAGCCCTGCCCCACAGCAGCTCGGTGGCCAACGGTTTTTTAGGTGCCTTTGTCCCCTTCTCCTCTCTCCCCGTGGTCCTGGGGGCCACGCGGTCGCCGGGGCCGCGTTGCTGTGCTTTGCCCTCGCAGCCTGCTTCATGTGGCTCCCCCAGAGCCAAAAGCCAGAACTGCTCTCTTCTGCCGTGTCAGAAATGTGGCGGGTGACGTCCTGGTTGAGTCGGTCCGATTAAATTCGTGGCGTTTGGTTTCTTCTTGAATGTTCTAGGCAGAGAGTCTGTCCAGGCTCTCTGCACTGTGAGCACCTTGCCCTTTGCTGGTGACCACCTGAAAATGGTGCTGTTGCGTGAGGCTGCCAGCTCTGCGCAGCGCTGGGGCCTCTGGGGGCTGATGCTGGCCCTGTCTGTAGCCATCTATGGCTCGCACGCTCCCCTCCTGACCCACTGCAAGGTGGACGGGGTGATCCCCTTCAGCTCCGCTGCCGTTGTGGTCCTCGTGGAGCTGACCGAGCTGGGGTTGTCCCTCCTGTGCCTGCTGACCTGGGACCGGGACCTGCTGGGAGTCACCATCTCATGGCACCATGTCGTTCCCTTCGCCCTCTCCGCCCTGCTCTACGCCGCCAACAACAACCTGGTGGTTCACATGCAGCTCTTCATGGATCCCAGCACCTACCAGGTCTTGAGTAACCTGAAGATAGTCAGCACCGCGCTCCTCTACAGCCTCCTCCTGCGCCGGCGACTCGGGGCGCGCAGGTGGCTGGCACTCCTCTTGCTGGTGGCTGCTGGGGTGAGCTACAGCTGTGGTGGCCTGCAGGACCCCGGTGGCCCCTCCAGGATGGAGCTGCACATCACACCCGTGGGCTTGGTGCTGATCTCGGTGTACTGCCTGATCTCGGGCCTGTCTGCTGTCTACACGGAAGCCATCCTAAAAACCCAGGCGCTGCCTCTCAGCCTCCAGAACTTCTTCCTTTACTTCTTTGGGGTCCTCCTTAACTCTATGGGCTACTTCTGGAGTGGCACAGAGGGCGGTTTCTTGGAGGGCTTTTCCTCCTGGGTGCTGGTGATTGTGATCAGCCAGGCCTTGAACGGCTTGATCATGTCCGTGGTCATGAAACACAGCAGTAACATCACCAGGCTCTTCGTGATCTCCTGCTCCATCCTGGTCAACGCCCTCCTGTCTGTTGCACTCTTCGATTTGCAGCTCACCCTCCTCTTCTTCGTCGCTGTCGTGTGCATCGGCCTTGCCGTCCACTTGTACTACGGCGTCACGTAGCCGCCGCCTCCCTGCCCAGGACTTTGCAGGGACCTGTTACTGGGACCACCAGTCCCACGAGTCCAGGAGAGGAGCACCGAAGGGCAGAGAGCCTGTCCCTGCCGCCCAGGAGAGCCGGGCCCTGCTCCAGCCCCACAGGGCTACTCTGTGGCCAGGTGTGGCCAGCCACCAGCATGGGTCCTGAGCCCCTCCATCTTGTTCTCAAGCTGCTTCCCCCATTGCAGAACCCCAGTGTGGTGGGGTCAGAAAGGACCTCTGGAGATCATCTCATCCAACCCCCTGGTCCAGCACATCACCCACAGCAGGGTGCCTAGGATGGCATCCAGGCAAGTTTGGAGTCTCTCCAGATAAGGGGACTCCACAGCCTCTCTGGGCACCCTGCTCCAGGCTCAGGAACAAAATTTTTCTCCTTCTGTTCAGACAGAACCTCCTAGGTTCCTGTTTGTGCCCATTGCCCCTTGTCCCATCACTGGGAACCACTGACAAGAGCCTAGCCTCAAACTCTTGGCTCCCCTGGGCCCTTTACCTCTTGGTCAATGTTGGTCAGGTCCCCTCTCAGCCTTCTCCAGGGTGACCAGTCCCGGGGCTCTCTGCCTTTTCTCAGCACAGAGATGCTCCAGCCCCTCAGCATCCTTGTAACCCTCTTTTGGACTCTTTCCAGTGGTACCTTGTCTCTCTGGAACTGGGGGGCCCAGAACTGGCCCTGATACTCCAGATGTGGCCTCACTAGGGCAGAGTAGAGGGGCAGGAAAACATCCCTCAACCTGCTGGCCACTGTCTTTTAATGTACCCCAGGAAACCTTTGGCCTTGGCCACAAAGGCATGTGGCTGGTCACGGGCAATGTGTCCACCAGCACTCCCAGGACCTCCATGGAGCTGCTCTCCAGCAGGTCACCCCTTATACGTACTGGTGCAGGGGGTCGTTCCTCCCCAGGTGCAGAACCCTACGCTTGGCCTTGTTGAACTTCATGCGGTTCCCCTCCACTCAACTGCCCAACCTGTCCCATCTTCTCCACACCCTCATCTCCTGTGCATGCAGGTGGTCCTGTGGTGGCCAGCTAGTCTCTGTGTTGGTGGCCAGGCCACCGCTGGGCTGCGGCTGTTTGACCCCTGGGGATGGTGCTTCCACCAGCACTTGGGAGAGCCTCGTGCCGCAGCTGGGAGCATCCCCCACCGCCACTGGTCTCCAGCCCACGATTATTAAAGCTGGGATTCAGCAGCACGTGTGTGTCTCCTCCCTGCAGGAAGGTGTCTGTTGCCCATGGCGAAGTTCTGGTGGCCATGGAGATACCACGGTGTCCCATGGTGAAGGGACACCCACTTTATTCCACATGGCAGCAGCTGAGGGTGCCGCAGACACCCCACCCTGCCGGGGGTGCCCAGCAGCAGTGGATTCACCATGAGAGTGGTGAGACCCTGGAATGGATTGCCCGGGGAGGTGGTTGAGGCCCCATCCCTGCGGGTCTTTAAGGCCGGGATGGATGAGGTTCTAGACAGCCTGATCTAGTGGGAGGTGTCCCTGCTCATGGCAGAGGGGTTGGAACTGGGTGA
>NW_008613056.1:5613-7311 GCF_000691845.1 Merops nubicus | reverse complement strand
TTCTGATCTGTTTTAGCAGAGGACTTTAGAGCCCGAATGGCTCAATGGTTGGACTTGGTGATCTTGAAGGTCCCTTCCAACCTAAGGGATTCTATGATTCTATGATTTCCTGGGGTGGGGGACAGGGGACAGCACAAGCTCTGGGGCAGCTCTGCAGGGAAAGGCTTGGAGCAGGCAGGATGAGGGGGCTAGCTGGCTGGTGGCTCGCACCACGGATGGGGTTATCATAGAGTCATTGACTGGTTTGGGTTGGAAAAGATCTTTCAAGTCCATCCAGCCCAACCCCCCTGCAGGGAGCAGAGACATCTGCAGCTAGAGCAGGTTGCTCAGAGCCTTGTCCATCCTGACCTGGAATGGTTCCAGGGATGGGGCAGCGACCACCTCTCTGGGCAACCGGGGACAGGGGCTCACCACCCTCAGTGTCAACAGTTTCTTCCTTCTCCTTTTAGTTTTAGTCTCAATCTCCTTTTAGTTTAAACCCATCCCCCCTTGTCCAGTCATTGCAACAGGCCCCGTTCAAGACCCTTTGTCACCATCTTTCTGATAGGATCATAAATGGTTTTGGTTGGGAGGGACCTTAAAGATTATCTATTTCCAACTCTCTGCCATGGGCAGGGACGCCTCCCTCTAGACCAGGTTGCTCAAAGCCCCATCCAGTCTGGCCTTGAACACATCCAGAGATGGAGCATCCACAGCTTCCCTGGGCAACCTGTGCCAGTGTCTCACCACACTCACAGTGAAGAACTTCCTTACATCTAATCTAAATCTCCCTCTTCCAGTTTCAGCCCATTATCCCTTGTCCTATCACTACAATCCCTTGTGAAATGTCCCTCCCCAGCTTTCTTAAAGGCCCCTTTCAGATACAGGAAGGCCACCAGATCTCCATGGAGCCTTCTTTCCAGCCTGAACAACCCCAGCTCAGTGGGGTTTCGGCCCTTGGATCATCTTCGTCGCTTCCTCTGGCCCTGCTGATACAGGTCTATAGGCCCCTGTAGTTACTGAAAGGCTGCAGTAAGGTCTTCCTGGAGCCTTCTCTTCTCCAGAGTGGTGGCAGGGGTCTTTGTGTCCCCTGTCCTGCCTGCCAGGGCCAGCTGTGACGCTGGCTCTGGGTGTCTGCGTGGTGGCATCAGCCGAGCTCTGCTGCCCAGCATTCTGCTGCTGGTGGCCACGTGCAGCGAGCTCTGCGGCGTCCCGGAGCACCTCCCACAGCAGCACCCCGTGCCGGCAGTCCAGGGCCGCCCTCTGCTCCTCAGCCAGGTGCTGGTGGTCCCAAAGCGCCTGTGGGGATGCCGGGGGCTGCCTGGCACAGCCCTGGCAGCCTGGAGCCTCATGCCACAGCCCTCGCCACCCACCTGCAGCAGGTCCTGTCTGCAGCCCTGCATCTCCTGCTGGTGGCTCTGCAGGAAGACCTCCAGGTCCTGCCCTGCCCTGCTGCCCCCGGGCTCGGCCCCGACGCAGCCGCATCCCGTCGGCAGCGAGCCGTGTCCCACTGCGGGGCACAGGGATGAGGACGTGAGAGCTCTGGGGTGTCTCTGCTCCCCAGGAGAGCAGCGGCGAGGAAGGAGGAGAGCCTGGAGCCCATGGTGATGGGCTCTGTCCCTGTGCCCACCTCCCTGTCCACCTCCTGCCCAGACACTGCCCTGTCACTCAGCTCTTGCTGGAGGAGACGGTGGGGCCGGGCCCACAGCCCCCAATTCT
>NW_008613056.1:0-5571 GCF_000691845.1 Merops nubicus | reverse complement strand
GGCAGTGTTGGCACCGGGCTCAGACACTATGCGGGGCACCCGCCCAGCACAGAGGGGGTGCGGGCCATGGGTGCTGCTCCTGCACAAGGACCCCGGGGGTCCCACTCACCGGGTCACCAGCGGGCAGTTGGCTCAGAGGGGGCTCCTCGAGCAGACCCTGGCCTGCACTCCCCCCAGCCCGGCTGTCCCATCGCTGGCTGCGCTTGCTGGCACCGTGGCCTGGGTGGGGAGAAGGCAGGACAACGAGCGTGATGTGGGGTGGCTGAGGAAAGAGGTTTTAAGGAAGGACTGAGGCCCCTTCCAGCCTTTTCCCGCCACGAGAAGCCATGCTTCGTGCCCGCAGGCCAGCCAGCCAGGCATGGAAAGCGTGCCTGTCCCCACGCTCCGGACCTGCTGGCTCCAAGCTGTGACCACTGGGGGGATTTTGGGTCCCAGGCTGCTGGTCCAGCGTTGTATTCCCTGCGGAGACCTGGTCCTGTGGGAGCAGGAGATGTTGCAGAGATGCAGCCAGGATTCAGGGCTTCTCCTGCACCTGGATGAGGGGGCCATGGCCTGACCTGTGCCCACCTTGGCACTAGGGTGATTCCTCTGGCTTGCCCTGAGCACCTCAGCTGCTGCCTGCTTCTTCTCCCACCTTTGGTTCTTCAGCACCTGGAAAAGGGAGCTGGGAGTCCTCCCTAGGGTGATGGAAACCTCCAGCCATGGCATGGCTCCAGGGACACATCCCACCCCCACCATCTCATCCCCCTGCCCTCAGTGCCAAACAACACTCTTGGCACCAGGATAGAGCCTGGACCTCTTCAAACTGGGGGGAGATTGGTGCCACCCTGGTCCCATCTGGTGGCCAGGGGCGTTCCCCCACCTTCAGCTCCTGCAGGGCTCTCCGCAGCTGGGCTATGGCCACCTTCTGCTCAGGGAGGCCAGCTCCAGCCAGCAGCTCCGTCCGCAGCCCTCGGATCTCCCTCCGACGCGCCGACACCTCTTGTGCCGGGTCCCAGAGCGTGGCCGAGATGGTCTTGGCCAACCCCTTCACCCGCTTGGCCAGCCCCAGGGCGGCCAGGAGCTCTTCTTGGGAGGTGTCTGAGGGAGCAGCAAGCCCTGGGCAGTGGCCATGGAGAGCCACCAACACGGGGACATCCCGCAAGGTCAGGGATGATGGGGATGCGCTGGAGTTCAGCTTCCAATGACCATGGGTGTCCTCAGGCAGTGGCCAGGGACTGAATGCCAGTCATGGGGGGATGTGGGGGGAACCCACGGGATGGGGACACCCTGAAGCAGTGTCCCCATCCCAGGGGCTACCTGGCAGTGTCACACATTTTTGCCCCCCTCCGCCAGCCGCTCGATGATCCAGGGCAGGCGTCTGGTGTCGGGTGTCCTGCATGTGGGGCAAGAAATGCCCTGGGAGAGGGCTGGGACCTAACCCGCGGGGGCCCGCGAGTGGGTTGGCCACACTGGGAACAAGTCCACAGTCCCAAGCGGTAGTGGCACCCCCTCGGCTTTCACTGGGGTGTCAGGATCCCTCCTGCTCCACCTCCGTGTACCGAATCCCCCCTGATCCTGTGTCGGGCCCCAGCGAGGGGACACAGCCCAGCCCCATCGCAGAGCCGCAGCTCCGGAACGTACAGCTCAGGATAGGGCCCGGCTGCCCCGGGAGATGCCAGGATCCTGAGGGCTGAGCGTCGGCGCCTGCCGCCCTCCAGCACTGGCTACCCCGTGAGAGTGATGAGGCTTTTTGAAGAGGCTGCCGGCACCGGGCGGCTGTGCGCACCCCTGGGACAGTGCCGGGAGGGCACCCAGCCCCCTGCTGTAGGCGCTGATGGCAGCTTGGGCGTTGGGCACGGCAACTTCCATGGCCTCCTCCACCACCCTGGAAGCAGAGGGAGACAAGAGCGAGTGAGGATGGCCACTTCCGTCCGTATCCTGCATGCCCGGGTTCCATGAGGGTTACCCCTGGCCATCCTCCATCTGGGCACAGTGCTCCCTGCCCAGCCCCATACTCGGTGCTGGGGTACCAGCCCCCCAGAGGTACCTGCCCCACCACAGGGCACCGGGGACCTACAGGCCCAGGGGTGCGACGTCAATCACTTGCAGGGCTCGGCCATCAGGATGCAGCAGGTCCCAGGCTTGGTCATGGGCGCAGACCTGGAAGGGGGCTGCGTGGGCGAGGGACAGGGAGAGGGGGCTGCCGGGGTTCTGCACACCCAGGATGCTTATGGCCATGCACAGGTAAGTGCTGAGAAGGGAGAGATCTTGGGGTTGCTCCCAGCTTTTCCAGGGAAAGGCCGAGCCCTGGGAACGCCCCAGCCCTGCGTGGAGCTTGGCAGGTGCCTGGCAGCATCCTGGAGGCAAAAGGCAGGGCCCAGTGCAGTGGCAGGAGCTGTCGTGGCTCCTGTGCCAACCAAAGACACACTGGAGGGACCTTTAGGCCACAGTGGCTGTCAGGAAGAGCCCAGCCATGAGATGGGCAGGGAGGCATTCCCACCATGCTGCTGGAGCCTGGGAGAGACCCCATGAGCAGCTGAGGCTTCCCATGCCTGGGAAGTCCTGCAAAGAGGTGAGAAAACCTGGGACCCAAAAGTCTCCGGCCCCTGCTCACCCTCCAGCATTGGGGACTGGATGCCAGTAGTGGGGTACTACCTGTCAGTGGCAGAGAGGGACTGTGGCCCCCCACCCCAGGGCATCCTGGCCAGTCCTGCTCCCGCCCTACCTGGACCAGGCTGACAGTTTGCAGGATCTGTGCAGCACCCCCCAAGGCCTCCAGTTCTTGGAAGGTGGTGTCGATTACCTGTGGACAAGCTGGGAGCTGTTGGTTCTTGTCACCCATGGCCAGGTCTCACACCCTTACCAGCAGTACTGGGGTCAGCTGGATGACCTGGTAGCCCAGCACCGTGCAGCTGCACTGTCCCCTCTCCCTGTCACCTCTCCTCTGCCATGTCCTGTGCCCTCACCTGCCAGATGATGCTCTGGAAGGGAAGCTGGGTCCCAGGGCCATGGGGGTCCCACAGCAGCAGGGACACGCTGTAGCCAAGGGGAACCAGGGCCAACTGGGGTCTTGCCAACTCCAGGATCTTCTCCTGGTAGGAGACATGGGGCCAGGAGAGCAGGGACGGCACAGCACAGCCAGCATGGTGCAGGTGGGCCAGCACATTGGATTGATCGGGCAGCACAACACAGATGGTGTGGCACAGGTAGCCCAACACAGGTAGCCCAGTATGGATGGCATGTTGTAGATCCACGGCATGGCATGGCACAGGTGGCATGGCACGGTGGGGCACAGCACACCAAAGAGAGCATGGCACAGGCAGTAGGACACAGAGAGCATGGCCCAGCACCCGAGAAGAAATGGGTAAAGGGGGAGAAACACCAGCAGAGCCACACATGGGACCAGGCCCGGGTCCCAGGCACGGCCTGTGATACAGGGGGAGCTGGCAGCAGTGCCCAGTGCCACCAGGACCACAGCTGAGTGCCTCGGCTCAGCTGGCTGTGGACGGGGGTGCAGAAGAAGAACTTAGAGGCCCACAGTACCTGTCCTGCACCCAAGCGGAAGACGCCATCAACAGTCCTGTCCTGGCACGAGGGAGGGAGGGAGGTGGTAATGTTCAGCCTACCCCCATCCCAGAACAACCAGTGCAGGGTACAGGAGGGACTGGACACACTGGGATGAGGATGGCAGGGGTGGCATGGAGGGCCTGGCACAGGCAGGGGTGGGGGGAAACCCCCTCCCTTCTCCTGCTACCCCTTGATGCCCATGTCCCTGCCACTCTCACCTGGACCTCCTTCCCAGCGAGGAGAAGCTGCAGGGGGTCTTCGCTGCCTTCCCCCAGCTCTGGAGACACTGGGCATGGGGTGGTGCCATGGGGTCACCCCCATCTGCCCCAGCTCTGTTCCCCCCAAGCAGCCCGGGGCCATGTCCTGGGGCTTCACATAATTCTGAGGCCTCCCTCTACACCCATGGTGCTCAGAGCAGCCAGGGTGGGCTGGACATCTGGATTGGACGTCTCCTCCCCACCGCCGCTGCCCAGCCCAGCCTGACCAGCACAGCCAGTGCTCCCAGTGCCACCACAACTGTGGCTGCCACCCTAGCCCAGCTCCCCAGCACGGGGTGAAGTAGCTGGGACCCTGCAGGAGCCCTGGGTCCCAGCTCTACCTGCTGCCTGGTGGAGTCCCACGGCTGCCCGAACGCAGACATCCTGCTTGGCCTGCCCAGGACACGGGGGGGATGAGCTGGGTCCTGCCCCGGGCACCCGTCACCTGCCCTGAGCTGGACAGCCCTTGGCCCAAAGGCAGGGGACAGAACCCCCCTCCAAAGCACCCTGTAATGTCCCCGGTGGTGGCACTCACCTCCCCAGCGGCCATGGCCAGGTAGGAGCACCCTCTGAGCCGCAGTCTGGGACAGGGCAGGGGATGGGGTTACACAGGGGATCCTGTTTCCCTGCATTATTAATGGGTGTCAGGCACAGTCCCATGGACAGAGACAGGCCCAGCCTGGAGGCAACGTGTTCTAGAAGCTGGCCAAAGAGTCAGCAGGACCATGGGAGGCAAGTGGGTGCCTGGATCCACCACTCCATGGTTCGTGGCTCCAAGAGGTACATCTTTGCAAGCCTGGGAGGGGAGATGAGGAACTTTGGAGTATCAGGAAGGTTTTCTAGACACAAGAAGCAGCCACAAACCACAGAATCACTTTTATTGTTGATCAGTCATACCAAGAAAGCCCAAAAGCGAACGCTGAAGCTGAAGATCTCTGAGGTCTGTGGAACCAGACCCTGCCCCTTGCATTTGGATGGGACCATGAGGAGATGCACACACGTTCCCCCCCATCTGCCACTACTCCTGCTACAGAGTGAGATGACTGTGCTGTCCCTGCCTCATTGAGCCCCTGCCCACCCAAATGTCTTTGGGTGGGAGGCTGAAGCCCGGCTGGACACAACAGCCCCATCAGGAGCAGCACAAAGGGTGGGGTAGTGCTTCGGGTGGGCACTGCTAAGGGAAAGCCAGTCCTGGGCTTGTGGGACACAGGGATTCCTCCTTCCTCATCCGCCAGACAGCAGCTGCTGCTTCCCCACTCCCAGGTCCAGCTTCGTCCCAGAGCGTGGGGCCGAAGCGCAGGGTTCGGCCAGGCAAGCACTGCCACCTACGACCAGCACCCTCCTTCCCTGTCCCCACTGTCCCACGCTTGTTCCCTCCCCACCTGTGACCCTCCCCTCGATCCTCCCCATAAGCCTTCCCCAGAAAGTTCTGCATTCCCCCGATCTCCTGCAGCATCCCATAATCAATCTTCTCTGTCCTGTGAGACAAGGAGTGTCTGTTTTCTGCGTTTTCTGAATAACCCAGAACAAACCCATTTTCCTCTTATCAGTTAAAAAGTTAGAAATTAGGAAGAAGTTCTTCACTCTGAGGGTGGTGGAACACTGACACAAGTTGAGCAAGTGTTCAAGGCCACGTCGGATGGGGCTCTGAACAACCTGGTATAGTGGGAGATGTTCCTGCCCATGGCAGGGGCGTTGGAACAAGATGGTCTTTAAGGTCCCTTCCAAACCAAACCATTCTATGATACTACAGGGGCAGCAGGGG
>NW_008613055.1:30209-40659 GCF_000691845.1 Merops nubicus | reverse complement strand
TTCCCGGAGGGATGCGGTGCCTCTCCCACCCGGCTCACCCTTCGGAAGTGATGGGTCCTCCTGACATCACGTCTCAGGGATGATGGGTGACCCCCCGAACCGCTCCCAGGAAGGGTGGATCACCCCCTCCATCACTCCCAGCGCAGCGGGTGACGCTCCTCCTAAGTGCCGGCCCCGCCGTTCGCCCCCGTGTCCGCAGCGGGCAGAGCTCCGGGGGGAGGGGGGTATGTGGTGTGTGCCAGTGGGCCTCTGGGGACCCCGTACAGGGGCCGACCCCCTGCATCATCCCCGGCTCCCGGCCGCAGCAGCACCCGGTGCCCAGCCGTTACCCAGCTCGCTTCCCACCGCTGAGTTAATATTTGCTGAACACTCAGCAGCACGCGGTATCAGCCCTGCCCGAAATTGGTTTATGGAGTACTAGGTTAGCTGTGTTAACTCGCTGGCCATTGTTCTCCCTGTCATTAGACATACACTATAAACCTGCCACTTCAACCAAAAGCACCTTTTTCTCACTACATTATGAGCTGTGTTTGCATAGTTAATTATTATGTGATCTCTGTACCTCACGACGAAACGCCACATTTCCCCAGGGCTCGGCGGTTCTTCTTGGGCAGCCAGTTTGCAGTCAGAAGTCCCTTTCTCTGGCACTTACAGCCTTTTGCCAGGTTGTCCCTCCTCAGGCAGTGCAGGCTGAGCACTTGCAGCATCACCGCAAACATGAGCGTGACATGCTGCAAGCCTCACCAGGGAATTCGGGGCAAGAAAGGGAGGTAACAGGAGAAAGAAGAACACGTCGAGCTCCTCTTCTCCACAGGGCCACTCTCCTGATGGAGGGGCCCTTCTCCTATGGCTGCTCTGCAGGAATCGTCCCCGGCACCAGGAGCTGCTCAGGCACCTCCCCGAGAGGCGGCATTCCCTGTGCACAGGCTGCCCCTGGATGGGAGCCCATCCTTCAGAAAGGACTATTCCTGCGCAGCGGTTACACGCCACACGATAGCCTGCTGCCTATGCAATTGCCAACAGAGTGAGTGTAAACACTGAGGTAAACCCCTGCTGATAGGAGTCGGCACCGCTGAGGTTTTAGCGCAGGCTTTGGGCTGATTCTGAGGCCGTGTGGCTGGCTGATAACCGACAAGCCGGCGTTCATCCCTGGGGCACATTCTCCTTCACTTCCACCTGCACTTAGTGCAGGACAACGAGCTTTGCACGAGCCAGCCTACCTCAGGAGGAATGACAACCTGGGGTAAGGGCTTCGAAACCAACCCATTCCCTCCAGAGTCCTCATCCACAGGCTTTTGGAGCCCCGCAGCCCAGGGAGAGCAGTTTGGGGTTTGCTACTCAGTCTGCAGAGCAGGTGATGAGGAGCAGATGAAGCCATTTGCTAAAGATCAATATTGCTAAACAGGCAAAGCTTACTCAGTGAACTCTGTTGTCCTAACCTAAACAAACCTCTCATTTTCTCACTCCATATCTAAGCAGACACTTATTTCAACAGCAACATCTCTGGCTGTAATGAGGAGTCTATCTCTAAGCAATCTCAGAGGTGTGGTTTTGTTTTGAAACCTGTTCCATGTGGGTGCTGGTTACAACTTAACAACCCTCTCAAAATACAACCAAGCTTCATGCAATGGGCAGCAGCCAAACCACTCAGCTTCAGATGCCTCCAAAGCTTTAGGGATGTTTCCCTCTGGAGTTTTCACCAAAATTGGACCAAAACCAAAGACTGGAGCTTCCTCGGGATACAAAACTTCCTATAGTTCTGGGGATTTGGGGTGTAAGGCTTAGCCATGGTCTTGTACACTTCCATACGTTACAGTTCATAGCATGATGACAATAAAGAGGCAGCATGGGTGCAGATGTTGCAGTTGTGGGGTTGCAAAGGCGTTTCTGCAGCGGGGGAGCAGAGCTGCAGGGCATCGTGGAGGCTCCATGCTGCCTACAGCTCCTCATCCCCTCCAGCCTGGCTTTGCTGGTAGTAACTACCTGCACTGCTCTTCAGCACCTGGCAGGACATGTGTATGTTGTCCAGGCTACTGCCTGCTAGCAAAATATCCCCAACACTTTTGGTAATCTCACCAAAATGAACATGGAGCCTAAACTTGAACTTCTCACCATGCAGCACAGAGAGAGAGAGAACAAGAAACAAAATTGCTCCAAGTGTGATTGTGGCGGTTTTGCTGCAATGGCATTATTTTGGTAACAAGTTTCTGACTCGTGCTCAGGAAATGTTTCCACTCACCTGCAAATAACCGAGTAAGCAAACAGCAGGCACAGACACAACTTGTTCACCGTGCTTGAGGAATTTCTCACGCCAGCAAAGCAAAGGAAGTTGAGCGTTTGTGTTGGGGAAAAGAAGCAGACGCTGGTGCTGACAGTGGTCAGTCCTTCTAAAGACACCAGCCCTGCTTGGCTGGGCAGGGAAGCCACTTGGCAAGAGGCCAACAGCCCCTGTGCATCCCACTGTGGGTGGAGGCTCCTCTGGGCAGGACAACTGAGCCAGGTGAGGGGGCTGAGATAGTGTCAGAGAGCAGAGGGACACCCCAGGAGAGTTAAAACATCATGTTTTAAAAACAGTGAGGCAGTTGCACCTTTTTTTTTTTTTTTTTTTTTTTTAGCTGCATGCCTCACACTGGGAACTTGCTGGGCTCTCATTCATTAAATCTTCTTCCAGAATGATAATTAATAACTAGATCAGCAGCCTTACTGAAGTGTATCCTTTACTCATGTTTGGAAAATATGGTTTGTCTGATGGCTTTCAGCTCAGCTACCTGTAATTCACAACACAGTATTAATGGGCTCCCACAAAACCAGAAGCAGAATTATATCTAAACTAGTACAACATTCAGGAATTTCTGGCACATCTAATTTTTTTAACTTTAAAAGATTTTTATTATTTGGAATACAATTTTGCTCTTAATATTTTTATTTTTTTTTTTTTTTTTTCCTGGCTACTGGTAGAGGCTCTGAGAAGTTCAGAAATCAAGGCATGACTTTCAGATAAAGTGAATTCCTGGGAACACTGTCCCTGCCTTCTATAGGGACAGACCCTATCGTTAGCTGGAGCTTTAACTTAAGTAAATATTTGTACATCTTTTGTCAAGATAAAAGAAAGAGGTGTACGCTAAATATTTCTTTTTCATGTAAAGCCAGATCACTCAGGACATCTTGCTGATGACAGACCTGTACATTCGTGTCCTTCAAAACTGCATTTGTTTCTTAGTCAAGTACACAGCTTTGGATCTGTCTTTGGAGGAAAGCTCACGAGGGCACAAGGAATCCCTGTTAGGGCAAAGCAATAGAGGGACCAGCACTGAACCCTCCAGGCACTGTGTATGGATCTGAACAATGTCTCTGGGCCTTCTTCACTGCACAATGAAGTGGAAAGGAGAAGCACTTATAAAAATGGAAAAAGCAATCAAAAGGAGCACTCTAAAATGAAACTAAGGACTGAATGTCATGGGACAAAAAAATCCATGAACAAAGACTACCCTGAATCACAAGTTAAAGACAACAGATGGTGCATTTCCTTATCCCAGACCAGCTCATGTCCATGACCAGTAACAGAAGGGGCTTGGGCAGGTGACTTCCTCCAGAGGAGGCAACAATGTGGGCTAAAGCATCCCAAATTTTTAAGCTAGCTGAAACAAAAATTAAGATGTGAGAGTGGAGCTCGTGGTCCTTTGCCACTGACAAAGGCAACAGGCTGAGGCTGGAGGAGATGTAGAGGCTGGAAACCTCCCCACCTCCTGCCTGTGGGCCTAGGAGCTTCCAAGAGAATCTGAGGTGATCCTTGTGACTAGATGCAGGAGACACACGGAGGCTGCCAGTTCCAGCTAAGTTTTATTATGAATCTGGGAGCTTGTCAGCTCTAACACAACTTGGAAACTCCAGCCTACAACTCTCTGTTCACTGGATATGGAAGAAAAAAGTGCGTCAGATCACCCTGTGTGCTGGCACCAAGCACTTCCCCTTGGCTAGCCAGATGTGCGCAACCGTCCCTGGTGCCAGGGAAGCAAACATTGTTTCTCCATATTTCTGGCACCGTGGGACAAGTTGTTGTAACACTTCTACATGTGCCCTCTACTACCCCAGAGAATAGGGGTAAAACGCTGTCAGCAGGGGCAGAAGGTACAAAAGGGATGGATGCTCCTACACTGACCAAAGTTTGCATGCACTCTTCCTCCCACCAGAGACACTTCATGAAATTGTGTTTCGCATCTTTCATTTCAAAGGGAGCTGGTTGATAAACAGAAATAAGCAATATCTAGGAGATGCAAACAAATTAACGTGAAGATAAAAGCATTTCCCAGAGATGACTACAAGGAGCCTTGAGGAAAAAAAATCTACAATTCCTCTGAAAAACTGAAGCAACAACAAAACCAAACATACAAGACAGGCCCGAACTTGCCAGACGACATGGACTTTTGGTCTGTTTCAGTTTCACATGGAGCTGAAGCATGATGCTACTCAGGCCTGTTGATTCAGTGGTGGTCTTTATTCAGTGACAGTGGAGTTTCCAAGCAGGGGACTGAATCAGTGGTTTCCTTCCCCTGTAGTGTGTTGGGCAATCTCCATCCAGCCTGGGAAACATGATTTTCCATATAATGCATGTAATACAGTTGACCAACTGAGGAGCATCAGGTGACTTTAAGTCTGAACACATCCTCAAGAGCAGAACATATTGGCCCCTTGAGGAAGAAATGAGTCCAAGTCAAAATGTCCATCCTTTCTGGGTTGGTTTGCATGTATGCACAAACTAGGGGGCCAGGAATCACAGCTGCTCACAGAAGACAGTAGCACATCCCTGAGGAGCTTTGCCATCCAAGCTACAAGTGTGCTTGGTTTCAGCTCTGACTTTATCTCCATGGAATCTGCACGGGCCTCTGTGAAAAGCCCTCACTATGTCCAACAGTGAGAGCTTAGCAGGGACTCCAGCTGGTCCTGAGAACCTTGTTTGCAGGGCCAGGAGCCAGCGGCAGAAAGGCTCCAAGTGGGGCTTTTAAGATCACACAAGTGTAAAAGCTCAGCATTTACAGCATAATTAGGACATAAGTTGTGACAAACTTCAGTGACCCCAGTAATGTCAGTGGGATCTTTGCCAACAGCCTCAACAGACCAAAGACTTGCCAGGCTCCCTCATTCCTTCCTTCCACCCCCAAGAGCTGCTGACAAGCTGCAAGAGGTACCTGCCACCCCAGCACAGATGGAACCCCAGAAAGAGGCCTGGGAGGAGGAAACAAGCATTAGAGCAAAGCATTCAAATGGAAAAAACAGGAAGGAGAAAATCCTCTCTGGAAAGCATAGCAGAGGCAGGATTTTGGTGCTTGGACATAGCAGGCAGCTGTGGGTTTGTGGGGTTGCCCAAGCTCTCCGAGGGCCACTCAGCAGTAGGCAACCAGCACGGCTCACAGCCAGGAGTGGCCGGTGCTCGCTCCCCTTCTGAGAGGGATGTGGATCTGTCTAAACCAAAGATCAGTTCTAGACTAAACGATTTGGTTTAGGACATACTTTTATCCTGAGATTTATTTTTGGCACATAACTTCAAAGCGTGACAGGGCTGAACTGTAAAGTCGGGAGCTAGAGGCAGTGCTCCTCCCAGCCCAGGAGGACAAAGCCCTTGCACGGTGGCTTAGGCTCAGTGATGCTTTCCAGTGTATGCTTCTTTCAACATCTCCCTCTCCTCCAGATAGAAGAAATTCTAAACCACAGCTGGTTTTTCCTCTGTGCCTTTTGCATCTTTACTCAACTGATGCGAAGATGCTTATGGCCACAGCTTGGGGCAACAGCAAGGAGAGGGCAGCCCACTGCCTACAAGCTCTTCTCCAGGCACGAAGCAGATTGTATTCATAGCAAATAATAATATTTATAGATCTCTTCAATTTATGTACAAAGAAGTATTTTATTTTTTTTCTTTTATATATTAACATTTTCACCCTTCAGAGGGATGCACATGGCAATGCTCTTTGATGCAGGTGAACCTTTTATGGCTCCACCAGCCCATCTGGAAAACTGCACAGAAAGCAGCAGTAGATTTTAACTGAAAACAGTGACTACTACAAGCAAATTGATGGCCCATGTTAAGATATCTTCTAAATAACTTCTAAAAGAACTACTTTACAGTATTTAAGATGAATTAAGTGAGATAGTAATAAATGTGCCTATAAAAAAGGTGGCACAGCTTATTGCACACCTGCTGAGACAACATTTCCACGTGAAAATGGCACAGTCTGCAGCCCAGTAAAATCAAATGAAACACTTCCACTGGTTTTGCAAGATTTTCCTGCAAAGACCCTGTATAAATTCTTAGTTAGAAAGCCAGCTGGATTAGGAGATATGTAGACAGGACAGTAAATTGCAATAAGAATTTTAAAAGAAACAAAAGACAGATCCTAAAAGACACTTAGTGAAATTTGGGTCCAAAACGTATTCAGATAACCCTCTGATCAGTTGCTGCTTTGCTTAGCTCCAGAATCTGAAGTTGGGTCATTTTTGGTTTGGTTTTCAAAGTAAAGAAGTTATGCAATCATATAGTTTTCCTTTCTGTCTTCATCCTCCTCCTTCCCCATCTCCTCCCACAGACAACTTTCCTGCTTTCCTACACCAATGAACAATTTCAGCCAAACTCAGCTGCAAGCTTGGAAAATTCAAGAAGTTTCCCACAAATGTTTTAACGTCAGCAGCTGGTTAGAGGACAGAAGCTCACATCAGTTCCTGCAGGTCCCTCAGGAGATGCAGGAACCTGAGGTTCAGCAACCACGTGCTGCCTTTGCCAGCTCCTGACTGCCTCTGTCCAGGGAGAGGCACAGCTTTGAGAGAGTTTGGTTTATTAGTTCAAGGAACAAGGATGCAAAAGGACTCTTGAGCATGTGGTGGGAACAGAGGTGAAATCACTGGGATGGGAAGCAGGAGAAGAGGAAAACATTACTCACATGGAGTCAGAGGGGATATAAGGACACAGGGATAGGTGTTAGGACAAAAATGCCATTTTGGCTGCTGTTTTGCTCATAAAACACCTTATTTACTTGGAGGGCCCACTGTCCTGCTTCAACATGTGCACTGGTGTGGGGAGAGCCAGCAGCTGGCTCTGCCTTCCTGCACTGTCCCCAGCACCACAGGACTATTGCACACCAGCGCAGCCTGAAGCTCGGCAGTCTTCAAGGAAGCAAGGAAATGAGTCTGAATCCTCTCAAGTGATAAAAAAACCCAGCTCTTCCCTGGTGTGAATCCATATACTGAGCTCATGGAGAAAAAAGGCTCCACCACGTTCTCTGTGCTTCACCAGGAGGGACCATCCCGAAATACGAGAGACAACGCATGAAATGCTTAAATCCAGCTGGGCTCCAAGCTCTCAGTCCCGGCCTGAGCAACTCATTGAACAACAGGAGCTTTCAAGGAGATCAGATGTAAACTCAGTTTGCCTTGAACATTTTCCTCTTAGCTGTTTACATCCAGCTCCTTGCTCAGGAGGTTACTCTCAGGTAGTTTAGTTTGCCTGGAAGGCTTTCACTGATCCTTCTGAGGTGTTTCCCAACAGTGCCAGTGTGGGTAGGAGGCACTAGGAGCTGACCCTCACCAGTGCCCCCAAAGACTCATTTCACTCATACCTGCAGGTCATCACCAGGCTTCCACCATTACATATTTTCTCTCTGCAGTTTTTGGGTTGTAAGAACTACGTAACTTCAACCAGAATGGCACGGCTGGTATGAGAAGTTACACTGCTAAGTGCCTGAGGAAGGCTGTACATGTTCTATGATATACTGCATGCTTTTCATTAGAAGCCAGATTGATTGCCTCAATTAGATGCAAATATTTGTTTTGTTCTTTGTTTCCAGCAGGTTAAACAGAGGAAGCCACCTTTCTCTTTTTAGGGGAAAGGGTTAGCCAGAAGGTTGGCTTCTTTTTTTCTGGTTCTGGCAGTTAAAGTTTTGCAAAGCCTCTCCTGAGCTTTGCTAACTGAGGAAGCTCATGAGAGCCATGTTGTGGTCCCAGGACAAATCTGCTGCTGCTTTTCCACACAAACAGAATCCAGGCTTCCTGCATATGTTCACCACCAAGATCATGAACTAACAAGTGAGTCACAGTAGTAGTCACCTACAATAAACCCAGCGCTCATCACAGTATCTTGGAAGCTAAAGAAACAGTACTAACTGCCAATGTGGTGAGGCCCTGGGCTTTGCTGGCGCCGTGTTCTGGAGGCTCTGGGAAATCCCAGACCTGAGCACAGCTCTCTGGCAGCCTGCACTCTGTGGAGGTGAGCACAGCCCGCAGGGACTTTCATGGCTGCTCAGGAGCCTTTCTGGAAGGAAAAGTCTGTCTGCCTGCTCTGGAGATCGGCCAGTCCAACCCAGCTCTGAACAGGGCAGATGGAGACAACTGTCCAGGGCCGCGTCCACTCAGGTTTTGAGTATCTCTAAGGATGGAGACTGCACAACCTTTCTGGGCAACCTGCCACACTGTTCAACCACCCTCACAGTGAAGAAGGTTTTTCTTGTGTAATTTCTTGTTTGTGCCCGTTGCTTCCATCTGTTTCACTGGGCACCACTGAGAGGAGTCTGGCTCCATCACATTTACCCTCCCTGACCCATCAGGAATTTGTACACATGGATGAGAACTCCTCAAGCCTTCTCCAGACAGCCCCACCCCAGCTCTCCCAGCCTCTCCTCGCAGCCCACTGGTGAAGGGCTCTGTGCTTCTCCTCCCTGCATCCACACCTCTCACTGCATCGAAGATGTGAAGCCACTTAGACAGCTTTCTCAGGCAATAAATGGAGGAATTTAGTCTATGCTATGAGACTATTGACTTCATGGAGGCATCTGGAACAGCATGAACAGCATCTGGACTGCTGTTAGAAGAGCTGCTTACATCACAAGGAATAAACAAAGAGGGAAGTTCACGGCATCTGCTTTGCGTGGATGTCCTTGGAGTTCATTTGTTTTCACGTGCAGGTGCCACAGGCTCTTCAAAGCTAGGACAGAGAGCCTGACTTTTTCTATAGCAAACAGAGGAGAGAACTGAATACATGCTGTAAAACAGAAATGAGTCTGAAGATCAAATGAACAACAATATTTTAGAGAGTTAAGATGGGGAACCTGAACAAGATTTTATACCTGCTTTCAAAACAAAAGATAAAAACCAAACTCCACTGCCAGGCATTTAACCCACAAGTTTATAGCAGATATTGCACAAAGAGCTGATAAGATCCTATCTCAAAATACATCTGAGATAACAAAAGTCAGACTTCGAGGCTACAGAATATCCTGGAAACAAGTTGGAAGGAAATGCAGATTCACAACAATTTTTTTTTTACAAATTATTGTTTGGATTGCCAATTATTTCTGTTGTACAGACTGAGATATCTGCTTGCTCTTCTTGTACAACAGTTCTGTCAGAGTGCTGTTTTTCATGGGTCTTGGAGGCTTTAACCCTTTTACTAAGTCTTAGTAAATCCCCTTGGAAAAAGCCATTCAGAACACACTTGGTATTTTAGCCTAGCTGCTATATTGGACTAGTATCCAAATGGCAGCCATAATGATGTTTTCATTTTATTAGTATTAATTTTTGCACTATATCCAGTCTTCTATTTTCTCTCACAAATGAACAGGAAAAAAGGAAAAAAAATAAATCACAGTGAGAAGGAGCTCGAGCTCTCTCCCTGCCTGTGCCAGCCCTCCTCCCACAGCAGCTGCCTTGTGGCTGAAGAGCATCACGACTCTGCTACCGTCCATGCTCTGGTATTTGTTACGAAAAAGGGGGCCCCAAAATACCTTGTTTAAATCTGGCTATGTTCCAAAAACTTGATAATTCCTGGAATTTCCATTTAAGTTTCAAGGGGTGGTGCTGGAAAAATGTTGTTACAGATACATATTCCATTTCCTTTCCAGAGCAAATCAAGTAAGTGCTGGAACTACTAAAAATGATACATTTTTCTTCTAGCAAAAGCTTAGATTCTGTACCTCTGGATCAAAGTAACTTCATGCAAAAAAGACACAAAGAGCCACAGAAAATCAGTTTAAAGTAAAGCATTTTCCCACCAGTGATTTGTGTAACTGGAGAGGAATGGGGAAGTTCTTTACTGTTATCTTGACTGCCTAAAATTTTTGATAGTAAAAGCTATTAGTGTATTAGTTTTATCAGATGTGTGTGTGTAACAACAAACCAATACCCAGTAAGAGGTAAAACTGATGACAGGCAAAAGGAACTGCAGTAGAGGGTGAAGGAGTCATCCAGAGGGGAGTTTTTTCTTTCAGTTCCTTCCCAGTAACTTTAAATTACCAACATTTCCTGAATGCCTGGACTTTGCCCAGAACAAACTATTTCCTTGCTGTAAGATTGAGCAGGTGTTTTACGATGTGAAATACACACAAAACGTTGCACTGTTGTAACAGAAAATAAGGTTTGCTAGAAAATTGTATTGATTTTATGCTAAAGTAAGCAGGAAGGGCGGAGGACA
>NW_008613055.1:0-30190 GCF_000691845.1 Merops nubicus | reverse complement strand
CAGCAGGAAGGGAGGAGGACAGCAGGAAAAAACAGTGGTTTTTCCCAGCATTGGACACTTTTAAGATTCAGCTGGCCAGAGTGCTGGGCCATTTATCTAGACCGTGCTTTTGCCAAGAAAGGTTGGACCAGATGATCCTTGAGGTCCCTTCCAGTCTGATAGTCTGTAATTCTCTGAAACTGCAGCCAAGGCCCCAAGGCCCAATACATGACAAGGAGAGGGCATTCCTATAGCCCTGCACAGCAGCAGAGCAATACAGATGGATGACTGAAGATGTCAGGGCTGGTCCACAACTGAGAGCTGGCTGATCACCCCAGAGGCTGCTGCTCCGTGTTCAATGGGGAGCTCACAGGTCGCTGGCAGCAGCAGGGCAGATCTTTCTCTCACTGCATCTCATCTCCAAAGGTCCCCTACCCAAATACCAGAGAGGATTAACCCCCAAGTGTCCTCAGACCTCTCTGGGCGATTGGCAGATTCCAGCCAAATAAGAAAGTTCCTTCTTCAGTCCTATGAACAACTCTACTGAAAAAAAACACCAAACATCCCCAAGCACTGTTTGCTCTGATCACCCCTCTCCCAGGCTGGTCTGTTTTACCTGGAGAACACAGGGCTCCGGGCTTTGCACTGAGGGAAATGAGCACAGGGAAGATACAATCAAATATAGAAAAGATGTTTCTTCTACACTGATCAGATGAAGAGCTTCTTCATCAAGTGAAGACCTTATTGAAGTATTTCACCCTCGCTCTCTAACACATGTGACTACTATATGAACTTAGAAACCCTCTTTGCCACCAAATAGATCATAATATCCACATTAGTCCTATAGGATGACTATAGTAAACAGTCCTATGAAAATCACAATTTGTTTTTGAGAAAACCAAATTAATTAAATTAAGAAAGATGAGACTCCCTGTTGCTTTCCAGATTTAATTTTTTGTTGTTGTTGTTGTTTTTGAAAAAAAAAAAAAAAAAACCAAACCTTCTGAAAAATCAGGGTCTACTTTCAGAGCTCATCCTAAATAATTATCTCTGGATAAGAAAGCCTGGGACCAGCTGGGGCCACCATCACTTGCAAGTAATGCAGCTGGCACTGATTTTGCAGCTACGTAATGCCAGTACCTTCATTTCTTTACTCATACATTGTTAATATGAGCTGGCAAGCTCCAAAATCAAATAAAAAACCAAGTTAATCTGAATCTTCACCCTGCCAGCCAGTGAAATTTAAATCACTTTCTCCAGAAGCAGAACAAAAGCTTTGGATTATTGGCTACACATTCCCAGTAAAATGTTTAAGCTTGATTTGGAAACATTAGGTCTGTCATGATATCAGGGGAGTCACAGCTGGCTGTATTACAGAAAGCCCCTGCACTTTCAGTGTCGTACAGCACAATTGTTTTTGTGTTGGGCAACACCTTGTTTATGATGGGGTATTTTTTTTGGAGCTGAGCCTCCCACGATGGTTAGGTTCAAAAAATGGATGATTACAATTATTTTGTCTAACCTTTCACTAAGGAATTAGGGAATGCCAGAAGAGTTTGGGACCAATCACTATTCAGAAAGGATTAGAACAATTTAGGGGGGAAAAAAAAAAAAAAAAAAAAAAGGCAAGATCTGGCTTGCAAACTGCAGACACCTGTGGGTTCATGGGTTCATTTTATCTTCTACAGTCAAAAAATAAACTAGCATCTTCAAAGCATACACTTGGGGTTTATCTACACTGTTGTCTAAAATAATTGGTGTGCTGTAGAAGTAAAAAAAAACAGTAGGAACTTCAGAGTCTCACCAGTTTGGCTGCCTGTACCAAGCTCACAACGTTTGAGCAGACTGACTAAGCCCTGAAGACAAGACACAAATTGCATGATACAATTTTTTCCCCCCATTGAATTTCTTGATTAGAGCAACAATAATTCAGAGACAGAACTACTTTCTTATAGCCCAGCTGTGGTATCCTGGATGAAACTTCAGAGAAATGATGGGGTTTGAGCAGTTCATACTCACTGGGGTGCAACATCAGGGTGGTGGCGTTGCCCGTGTTCGGTGTGTTGTAGATCACAGCTGCCGTTGCGCCCCTTCTGGCTGCCACATGGATTTTTTCAGCAAAACTGCAATTGCCTCTTTCCATCAGTGCTATCCACGGTGTTTTTGTGACGGTGAACTGAGTATCTTCGTCGCAGGCTAGAGGATTAGCAGCTTTAGGAATGCTCACAAACCCCCAGGCGCTGAGCAGCGGAGAGTTTAATCCATACGTGCCACATTTGCAATGCTCGGACACAGAGCTGTTGCTCTTGCTGTCATAATAGGACAAATTTAGAGAGGCACTGACAGAAAATGCCTCTGGAGTCTTGAATAAAGTACTAACAATCACCAGGAGGAAGGAAAAACTGAACTTATCCACTTGCTTCATATCTTCTTCATGTAAGAACAACGGTAGAAGCCTGCAGATCTTCTCAGCCGGTGGCAGCCGTCCTCAGCCTACAGCCTGCCGAGGAGTGTGAAGTTTCAGTTCCAGCAGGAACTTGACACCGCCCAGGTGAGTCCTCGTGGTGTCAGTGAGCTTATCTGGAGTGGGGGCTGGGTCAGGACACAACTGACACACCTGCCTGTTGTGACACAGATGCTGACTGAAGGATCTGAAAGTGACCTTCAGCCTAAACTTTCTGCTGTTCCCACAAATCTCCCTTCTCCCCTTCCCTCTGTGCCACTACTGCACAAATTCTAGCTTTGATGCTTCCTCACAGACTGCTCAAGACCCCTGCTTCTATTTCAGCCTGAATGTCCCCTCAGAGGCCCAGGTCATCTTTCATTCAGTGATGTAAGCTCAGGGTTCTCACTTCACAGTGCAATCTGTGATGCAAACGACCTTGTTAGAAAGGCCAGAAGTAGAGTGAGGGAAGTATTTTTAAAAATTACCCATTTTACAGAGCAAGAGAACCAAGTAATTCACCACATTCTTCCTCGTGGATACTTTCAGTCCCCTACTCTGTCAGGTCCAGCTTGTTCTGGTGTTTACAAGGAATGGATTTTAATATTGATCTGTACCAATGCAAGAGATGTAGACTCACTTAAGCTGATCACAGAAGCAAACTACCTCTTTCAGCCCATTTGCACCTTCTGGCTGGCTGTCAAGATCTACATTTAGATGTTTGAATGATTATCAGACAATTCTGCATTTCTGGATGTAGGCTCTACAGATTCTTTTTCTGCCTTCAGTTAGTGTTGTATTCTGTAACAATAACTAGTATCAACAGTTCTTCTCTTACATTAGAACAGAAAAAATGAAAATCTTACTAATATCAGAACTTTGTTGTCCATAAAGAAAATAAAGGTCAAAAAACAAAGTTGTCAAGACCTTTTTTCTGTTTTTCTGCAAAAGTCATGGTGCACACAGCCAAGAGGAGCTGCCACTGGTGACATATATTCTGTCAGAAGCTCAACCTAGTTCTCCTGTAAAGGCTCTTTAAAAAAGTAACTATGACTGTGGATCAGATTTTTTGAAAACTGAAATACCTTGCAGAGGAGAGAAGAAAACAGAAAGACATTGAAAGAATTATTCCAAGACATTTACATATATTAATTTATTTATATTCTCCAGTTTGCAGTAGTTCTATATCACATTCAAAACTGATCTTATCTCCAAGATCTACAACTTAGCCAGTTTTACACGCTCAAAAGTACCATTATCTACATACAGTTTACCTTCTTCTGTTTTTCTTTGAAATTAATGCTGGAAACATAACAAACAAGCAAAAATTTTAGAGTACAGTTCTTTGGTTGGGTATGAATTCTACAGCTAGAGAATGTGCTCTGATCAGTGGCAATACACAGCAGCAAGAAAGACAATTCCTATGACATTTTTCAGGAATAAGATTATGTATCTTGGTTTAACATGGCAAAACTAACATGTTTTGACAGACTGAGGATCAAAAATTACTTGTTATACTTGTGTCAACAAACACTAAGTGTAATAAAACAGCAAGTACTTCCTTTGCAGAGAGGACCTTGTCCCAGTGCTACAGTGCTAGTCTCGCAGGGAGGAGAGAGACTGTCTAGGCAGAGTGGTGGAACCATGTATTGACACTGCAACACTTCAGGCACTGCAGCCAGCGTATTCAGTTCAGTGTAACTTGCAGGGCTGGGTAAGTGCCTCTACAAATGATCCAGAGTATGGAAATGCCCAATCTACTACAGGCATTAAATGCTCTCTAGCTTTACACAGTGAGCCTCTGCTTCTAACACTGGCACTTCTGCTAGAGTAAATCTCTCTCCTTCCCAGCTTTTGCCATCAAAAACTTCAAACAACATTTAAAAACAAATAAAATAAAATTATATACTTTAAAGTCTCAAGAGCATATTATAGATACTCCACAGCATTCTGCTATTTCTTAGCGAGTCCTAAGATGGAGGCAGAAATGGTTAATGCTAAACATTTAAAGTGTATTAAGCAGTGCAGTGTGGCAAGTGCTGCAGTTGTGTTTCCTGGGGTGGATGGAGTGGTTGGGACAACTGAAGAGTGGCTCAGCGACAGCCACGTCAGTCCTTTCATATAAAGATAATAATTTAAAAATTACTTACAGAAGTAATGGTTCCATTAAAATTAGACTTCGACCTGAAGTATATCTAAATAAAAAATACTGGCTGACACAGTCAGCATGGCTCAGTTTGGTACATGAAGTGCTGGTGCTAATCTCTCTTACTCTAGAGCAAAGGCCTTTACTCTTCACAGACCCACGAGCAATAAAATTACACAAAGAACATACTGCCAGCAACACTGTGCTCTGCTCAGGTTGGTACATTTCCATTTTGCCTTCTATGGCAAGGTTACAATTCACTCTGAAAGGCATGGTTTGACAAACATTGCTCTAGAATTAATACTATATGATCAATACAAAATATAAACATACAATACATAGTCACATTTCATTATCTTTTAGTCCCTGTGCAATTTAATTTAAATTTTTCTCATTAATACCTTTGTAAACTGTAAACCACACTAGAGAGACAGAATAATTTCATCAGTTTCTTTAGAATGTTAAGGATTTTACTATTTTTTTCTGAAGTTGCCTATGAACTCGTACTACAATAAAGACAGTTACCTCCCTCTATTACCATTACCTGAAGTTAGGGTACAAAATTTAAGTACCTGAAGACTCAGTCCTCTGACCCCAAGGCAGATGAGTGAGCTACTAGTTGAAAGAGATACTTCCTAATTACCAACAGACTTCTAAAATGTGCCTAGTTTTCCACAGAAGAATAAATCTGCTGCTATAAATTAACTCTGTGGGCTTTGGTCAACAGTAGTACAATTTAATTGGCAAGCTTCCATAATGAAATCATTTCTCCTCAAAGAATTGAACTGAGACCAGGCATTTCATGTGGACAAATTGTAAATAACAATGTGTTTTAGCTTCTGCTTGAGAGTAATTTCCTAAGGATCCAATTGTATAAATGATTTGAGGCAGTTTGACATGAGAGTAAGAAGTGGGACTTGGTTCTGAACTCAGCAGGAGCCAGCTGCTACTTCGTATAGAGGCAGAAAGTTGACAGAATTTTACAGTCTCTTGTTTTTGTGGAAGTAGCAGCTTCTTGCAGCTGCTGAGCTCCTTCATGTAGTCAGAATACAGCTATTACTGAAGAGGATCACGGTGATCAACAGAAAAAACCCTAATGGTGTGAACAACTGTGTATCCTGCCATGCTAAGCACTCCTTAAAGACAGTTTTTCTCTTGCAAAGCTAGAAGCCAGTTCCACTAACAGAGTTGCTTTTAAAAAATAATTCATTATTTTTTTAGTAATAAATAAAATATGTTTAAAAGCTTTGGGTACTACACTCACTACCCAACACTGCATATACAAAAGTAGACATATAAAAACACACAGCAACTGCTCAGGTACAAAGAACTGAGTGGCTTTTTGGGTCGCTGCACCCATGTCACCAGTACTGATGGCACCATGGTATTTCATCCCTTTCACCAACTCAGGAAGTTCTGAGCCTAAAGAGCAATCAGGCTGCCCCTAGTACTTCCCACTAAAAATTCCCTATAGAACATAACAGCTCTACTCCTCAAAACTATTGTCATTTCCAGTCTAAACTTATATCACAGCCAATTCCTTCTTTTTCAAATGTTGCCCTTAATCCTGGGAAAGCCTGCCTCTCTTCTCAGCTCTCACCCCCACACATACATGATGTACGTGCCCAGGCAGAGAGAGAGATGACAATCACACTCCTTGGCATCCTATCAAAAGATAAGCTTGTTCTATTGCCTACTCACCCTTCTTGAACGTAAGTGACCAAGACTTTGTGCAGTCTGTTTCAAGACTGCTAAAAATAAAGGCAACAATCATCCTTCTCAGTTACATGGATGACTGTTACAATTGCTCTAAGAATCATCATTTTGTGTTTGTGTCTGCTACTTCTAGAAAAGTGCAATATGTATAGGGTGTATTCAAGTTACAGGAAATTTATTTTCCCCCTTTTGAACAATATAAATTTGAAAAATAAGTTATTAAATTACACTGGATCCAGCACACCAGGTTCCACTGTCTTGTAGATTTTGCTCAGAAAGACTTCCACCTTATCATCACCCAAGTGACAGATGTCCAAGATGCAGACAACATGTTTGCCGTCTAGATCCATTGCTGCTTTTACAATTTCATCTAGAAGTTAAGAAAAGGTGTTTTAATACACATACAGTTAAAAGGTGTACTGACTTGACATTGTTTTTCATGCAGAAATGTGTATAGGCTCAACCTTCTTTCAGTGAAAAAACTCACTAACTATTAAATACTGCTCTACTGGGGTTTTATTTTCTTTCTTTTTGTGTAGAATTTTATTAGTAAACTCAATCACTAGAAATGACAGCATCAGAACTTAGATCTGGAAAAGGTGAAATATATATTACTTAAGCATTTCTGAGTCTCAGATTTCATAATATTATCCAAGGAAAAGTAAAGATGTATTTAAATAAAATCTGTCTGTATTACATGAGCATGCAAGAGAAGCCAATGCTTATAGAGCACTTTGCAATGTGATACACATCAGTAGCATTCACCATATTTGTTGTGAGGTGCTAGCAATCAAAAGCATAATCTGAAGGCAAATAATGCAGCAGTAGGTAAATCCTTCAGTTTACAGGCACTGTAGGTTGCATGAAAGCAGCTGTTCAAAGTGATACCAGTGAAATGGATTGACAGATTTACAGTTATTCCACCCTATTTCAAAGCAGGACAGATTAACCCTTGCACGGAAAGATAAAACAAGAAATGATGAATGGATAACATCAGTGAAAGCCAGTCTCACTTGAAAGTGGAAACATGTCACGAAGCCTTCCATTGCTCGTGGCCTTCTGCTGGCATGCAGAGGTGCAGCTCATACAAGACAATAATGTATCATTTTGAATGTCTTCTAGTTGAAATAAGTGGGGATCTTCAGGACAAAACAGTGGAAGAAATGCAACATCTATTGCTACATCATGGTTTACACCTGTAGAAAAAAAGTATTTAAGTTAGCAGAAAACTTAATCCTCAACCCATTAGCAACTTAATGCACTATATTTTAGTTTTAAAAAAAAACAAACTGTTTTATGCAGGCTGAACACTGATTTTTATTTACTTGCTCTTTGTCCATTAATTAATAACTGATGTCTAAAAACACATACTGAGCACATTCAAATCTATATGATATAACACACTTTGATTCATGGCTAACAACATTGTTAACTCAGAAAATATTAAACCAACACTGCAAGCCATTTCACACTCCTTTTTATCACTGCTACAAGGGCAGAGAAATTAATTTCACAACCAGTGTTATCTATGCAGTATGTGCTGCAGTACTTGTGCTACTTTTGTCTGAGTACTATATTGTAAGTCCCAGGATTCTATTGAGTGTAAATGTTCCAGCACCTTCTCTGCTCATCTCCCTTAGCAAAGAACAGAAACTTTTAAATTATGGGAGCTTAATGTGAACATCATTAAAATAGGCAATTTCCTTCTCCTTTTAATGGGAAAACAAAATCAAACAGATTAATATCCCACAGTAATGCCACCAGATATACAGCAACTTGCATACTTAGGTTTTAACAAATAAAGATGAATCAACTGACACTTTGCATTAACCAGAAGCAGACGAGAGCAGTTTATGAGTATTGCTAAAAAACAGCCCTTAATTTTCTAGCATGCCTGGAAAGGCACTTTAGGAGCAACAGTACTCAAAAAAAACCCAACCCCAAACTCAATAAGAATAAAGCTCAGAAGGATTTATAGTTGTCCTTTTCCCCTTAAGCATACCAACTTGTTTCTGATGACTACCTCTCCAGCAGGCAAGTCAGCTGACAAGCAAGTGCAATGGAGTAATTACCTGATTATGTCAGACTGGTTGAACTAATGACCAGACCTACCTCTGACTGTAACAATCAATAGCTTAAGGACTACACAGAGTCTTCAAATGTTCCACATAAACCTATACACAAAATTGCAATCATATGAAAAGTGATACTAGAAACAAAATACTTAGTCATTTTACTTAAAAGGTATTTTTAATGAAAATTACAGCTTTCTGGTAAAAAATTACCCTAGACAATGATTGATTGTGACAAAAATCCAACAATTTTTTAAACTGAAAGAAATAATCAGAATCAACTGATTAATTTGAAAAAATCCATTCCGCTTCTGACAAACCTTCAAGTCAATCTCGTGTTAACACAGCAAAGACCTTCACAATTCTGCACTGCCCTTGCTTAACCTTTTCTAGGAGCCAAGCTACCACATACTTACCCAGAACTGTCACTTCATAATACCCAAGGCCACTAGCACTTTTAAACTCATTGATATTTTTATCTGTTCTGATTTCTTTTGGCTGGTGCACTGCTGCATGAAGGTTGTACTGTTGCATAAGTAAGTCCTTGTGCACATAATCAAATTTACGTGGGATGCTTTCTGGGAAAATTGTGCTGTGGTGCAAATATTTCATTAACTTGTCTTTAACTTGTGCCCACAGGTCACTCTGCCATGAGTCACAAGTTCTTCTGGTCTCTTCAGCTTCAGGTGTATCAGTCATTCCCTCTTGGTCTATTACAAACACAGAAAATGTTTAGTTGCTTACGAGCTTATAGAATCACATCACTTCTCTGCTAGGTGAGAAATATTTTCATTAGAACATTTCAGTTATGAAGACATGGCAGAATGCTGAAAACATACAACAGAATTAAACAAACTAGGGTCAGAACACGAGCAACTGGTAACCTTAGAGGCTCAAATTGCAGTAAAGAGACTTATTTCACCACATGAAGAGCATTATCATGGCCTGTTTTTGGAGAGCACATCACTTTTTTAACTAACAGCCAGAAACCATGAAGACAAGTTTAAAATAGGCACAGGTGAAGGCAAACCTTTCCATCCTGTGCACAATAGCTACATGCTTGCATTGAGGAATATGCTACATTTAATTTTTTGTACCGTACAGTCAACCACAGCTCTGTTCTTCTACTACGTGCCACCTGAGGATTGTTAATGGCAAAAGTTTATATAACCATCACTTCCAATTTTGAAGGCATGTGTTAAACCCCACCTTTTGAGCTTATCAGAAAGCTCATTTCACAATATTCTCAGTGTAGCCTTGCTTCTCCTCCATCTCCTGTGAAACAACTTCTCATCAAGCAGCCTTCTGAGCTGCGTGTATCACCCACCCCAACATTTCTCTATGAACACAGGCTTTTTTACTTCATTTTAGTGTCATAATTGTTATAATGGGAGCATTAGGATGTTAAAAAAAATGAAGAAACCAGAATGTACACAGACAAATGTGATCCAGCATATGCAGGAATATTCAACAAGGGAAAGAAGGGTCTTGCTGCATAGAATTAGACAACAAAGAACAGTGAATTTAAAGAAAATTCACACTAATACTGAAAGTAATCAGATGAACACAGCATAGAAAAGTGTTCACTTGGATACATACCCCATAATTAGTATGCTTGTCAAGCAAAATAAAAGCATGCTGTTATTTAGATAAAATTAGCATGAGCTAAACAATTTGTATTTTATATAAGACTAATAACACTGCCAGTAGGACTGACGTTATGTGAGAAAAATACGTGCATATGGCTAGTAGCTAAATTTACTAACATACCCATACAATTATGGCATATTTACATGAGATGAGAGACTGATTAATTTATTTTGAACTACACTCAAACTATCAGGTAGCTGAAGTTAAACAGAGTTTCACATACAGTGAGGAAATGTCAGTGGAAATGACATAGTTTAAGAATAGAAGTACCTAAATATTTCTGTATTTTAGATATAAATATCTAAATAAAATGATGTAAATGTAAGTAGTGGAAGATTTCTTTACTATGGTTAAAAAATAAGGCACGTATTTCACTGCACATCTTCACATCCTTTGATTTTGGGAAACCAGCCTTTTGAACCACCTCACTGAAACCACATACGTGCATTCACTTATGAGATCTACACCATGTCCCAACAACTCCAGAAACACCGTAGCACAAGAAACAAACACTACACCTACCAGAAATCCCTATAAAAATAATTCCAGATGAAAACAATCTGATTTCTCATTTTTAAAAACAGCAAGAAATGTCACCGAAGACTAACTACCAATAAAGTAATTAATTATCAAACTTGCTCAGGGACATGTTTTCTGACTTTTGAAGAACAGATCTCCTACATAGTACCTGAAGCTGCTCTTTCTCTGGAATAAAACTTCACTCTAAACAGCTACCTGTACAATTTTTTTTTTTCCAACTTGAAAGTTTCCTTATCATTTCAGTCTCTTAATCTATCAAACATTTGGGAAAATGCACTGTAACTTCATTGCTTTCAAGCAGGCCGTCGTCAATAGGCTACAAAGACAACCTACTGCAGTCATTGCTAAATTAAAATTAATTGCTTGCTTGCAAAAATAAGAGGATGGACAACATTATACATAATATAGCTATACACAGAAGTAAGTTGGCAGATGTTAATGTTGGGACAGATGCTTGTAGTAGATGAACTTTTAGATAAATGATACATGGCTCAGAGTATATTCAGTCAGCTCTGAAAAGAGGAAAAAGTCAAAATATTTGCATGAAATAAAAAAAATAGACCAAGCTGCACATAATGAAAACTGACAAATTAGACTGCTTTCTTCATCCAAAAATAGATACCAAGAAACTAGCTGCATGGAATGTGAGTTTATTTTTCAGTTGCAGAGGACCAAAGAAAAAATTTATAATAGGAACTTAGAAAAATCTCTAAACCAAATATTATTCTTATTACTGGCTTGTATGTTTCATCTATTTCCTCCCCATATCTTGTATTTGTAATTTAATTGGGTACTTACATAGCTTTGGGGCTGCCTTCCCAGAAAAGGACAATTTTATCACATGCAGAGAGCTACAGCAAGAAAACTGCCACCAGAAAATGTGAGGTCTTGTACTACGTGCTTCTGAGGTACAAAACTAACTTAACACTTGTATAAAGCAACACTGAGAATTTACTCCTCATCCTGGGAAACAGTCCAACACTGTCCTTCCAGCCATCCTTTAGAGCACATCAGGGACAAGACTAAGCAGCATGACATTAACAATACATTGCTACAGTGGCTCCAGATGTACACAAGAGCTGTCCTGACAAACAAGGCTTATAAGGATATCTTTATTGCCTAGTTTGGACCTGAAGAGAAGTAGGCTTAAACCTCCTAAGGTGACTGTAACAACTATTTGCAATGTACCTGGGCAGTCCTGTGAACTGTCTGATACAGCCTGTCCACTTTTCTCTTGCACAAATTCTTCACGCTGAAATTCACCCAAGCTACAAAAAGAAAGTTACAGTACATATAAATATATATTTTAGACCTATTTAACCTCAAACACTATGCAGCAAAAGTTCAAACCTTGATAATTGATTCCTAATGACAAATTATACTATATTAAAAGATAAAAGCTCAAATGAATGAGCACTGGTACCTGATTTCATATCATGAGACGTATAATATAGCAGCTTGACCTATTGAGACCTGCTACCCTCAGTAAAGCAGTTTTGAAGAGCTTAGGGCGAGAACTGTTGTATTTCTTTGCTTTCTGAAGTAGACAGTAAATAATTTTACACGCAAAAATCAGTTGTTTGTTGCCCTCTACTGGGCACCTACTGGAAATGGCATCTGTGATACTAAAAGCTGAACACCACAGGCAGCCAGCAAGTTTATGACTTGATTCTAAAACAACGTCCGCACAGCGTGCTGCTGCACTTCCACATCAGCACTCTTCAGCAGCCAAAAACACAGCACGAATGGAGCCGCACCATCACTCCAGAACAAAAATTATAAACTCCAAGTACAGATTTCCCTTTGGACATAATACCCCGTTGTAACAATCAGTTCAATCAAGCAAACCACATTTTTGTTATACTTTCGTTTTTAACCATGAAATTTTGAATTAATGATAAGCAACTATCCTCTAACAATCTCTAATGAATGACCTAAGATATTGTGCTGGAGAAAAATGTATGGCTGGATACTCTGCAGCCATAACATGGTAAAATAAGCTCTTAGGCCCATTGATTCCTTTCCTCTTTGCTCCATTCCTCATATTATAAACTCAAAATGATGTTTGAATAAACTCAGGGAAAAGACTATCTTGATTATCTTGCATCACGAACAACTGAGACATTTGGTAAGACATTTGGTGAGACATTAAAATTCCAAACTACTAAAGTAGTAATAAAATATTTTAACTGCTAATACACAGGGCCAGTACACAGAGTGAAAAATGGATCAAAGATAAACATGTTGTTTAGTGGGATATTCTGTGTTTCAGTCATACAGGAGTTTTTCAATTTTTCCCATTTCATACTAGAATATATATTTACAAGTTCATGCCAATGTTCCATAAACAAATGGAAAACATCTAAAATCTAATGAAAAGATAAAAGGAAATACATTGTGGATTTTGAGTATAAAAGTACATTTTGTGACATGCACTATCGTCATGGTGTGGGCCAAGTACTGCAGAGACCTTCTTGGGATCTCCAACTCTAGGCACAAAAGAATCCTCACTGAAGCACCACAAACTGTGTAACTGAGGTTCAGCCACCTAATTTTGTAAGCAAAAAACTCTGCCACATAGAGAACTTTAAACCAGCATGACCCTACTTGCGTCCCATCATCCACCCAAGCTTCTGAGCAGACCTGTGTTGACAATGTTGGTAAATGAAAATTTGTCTGTGTTTCTTCGTCACTTAGTAATCCAAAGTATTTTTAAAAACTTGAGGTCCTGGGGAACCCCAGGAAGATACATGCAAGATGTCAGACCTGTGTTCATGGAGTGGTGTCTTTATGCTTTCTGATGAAAAATATCAGGAAAGTTTGTCTCTTTCTGAAATGGTAATTTAGTAATTACATTGTGTTTCCTATGGTATTATTTCCAGTAAAGCAATATTTCCATGAAAATAGTATCTCCAGAAAAACTAATTCATTTTACAAGAACCATCATGGAAAGTAATTACTCTGTGTGCATAACAATAAATTAAACATTTACCTACCAGCTATATTAACACAGTTTCAAGCCATTAGAAGACATTTTCAAATGTATTACCAAAAGTAGATTAATTAAAAACTAATGCCCACAGAACTAATTCTCACTTCTGGGACTCAGATTTCTCAACAAGAGACATGAAAACCTAGCACAGTGTTAGGAAAGGCTTGCTCAGAAATCAAGATGTCAAATTAGGTAAGTGTCCACTTCCCACTTGCTTAAAGCAGAGGCTTAAACCATGTCACACCGCTGACAGGTTGATATTATGGAAAAGGTTTTTCTTTTAAAAGGCTCTGATTTATTGCTAGTAGAGTCTCTGAAAAATATGAAAATGATTTGTCACAATTTTACCCTACTTCCTTCACAGATCTGTAGCTGGGATGGTTTCTCCTACCTGCCTGACGTGTTGTTCCTACAGGACTGCTTCGTGCTGGATGTGTGCACAGCGTAACTTGAGCTAGGTTCATCCATACACACAGGTCATACACTTCTTTGCCAGCCAGTATGTCTGCAAGCCACCTGATATAACCCAAATCCTTCCCTTTACTGCAGTGTGATGTGGCTGTTGTGCAACCAGAACACCCACGTTCCTATTTTGCCCATGCCACTTGATGAGAACTTGTGCCATGCCAGATTTGCTACTCCCAGCCTGCATTTGGAACATCTCTCTTGTGAGGCAAGGCTGAAAGACCTTGGCCTGTTCAGTCCGGAAAAGAGAAGGCTGAGAGGGGATCTGATCAATGCTTATAAATATCTGAAGGGTGGGGGTTAAGAGGAAGGGGCTGGTCTCTTTTCAGTGGTGCCCAGTGATAGGATGAGAGGTAATGGGCACAAACTAGAACCCAGGAAGTTCCTCCTCAACATCAGGAATAACTCTTGCTGTGAGGGTGACAGACTACTGGAGCACGGTGCCTAGAGAGGTTGTGGAGTCTCCTTCTATGGAGACTTTCAAAACCCACCTGGATGTGTTCTGGGTAACCTGCCTAAGGTGAAGCTGCTTTCTCCAGAGGTCCCTTCCAACCCCTACCATCCTGTGACTTCACGATACTCCCCTTTTATCAGATGCCCACTTGCAAAAAAGCCTTTATTGAGAATTTCCAGAGGTACCTGTATTTACCTTTCCAGTCATTTTACTTTAAAGTATTGTCAGTGAAAATAACATTAATCAAAACAGATGGCAGATTAATGATTTTGAAAAATACTGGGAAATAAACATATCTGTGCTTCCCACCTATTTTATAAGAACTAGGACTAAATGTGATAAATAAATTTAAGAAAGAAAACAGTTACTATTTGTAGCCATGGTCAAATGATTCAAGGAATTAAAGTGCCTCAAAACTCCAGAACAGAACAGAACAGCCCATTCACTGATACAACTAGTAAAAGCCTTATTTTACAGACCGGTTTGAAATCAGCTCAACTACCATGGCAAGGAACAGGGAAAACAGCCCTCTACAGTAATGTGACAAGTCTGCATAAATTGATTGTTGGTATCTACCAATTTCTGCCTGAAAAAATCTGATCTATGTGAAAAAGGGATCTAAAGGAAATATTAAATTCTGGGAAAATTTCGGACATGCAAGCCTCAAGCTGAATTTCCTCATATTACAGAATCCTCATCCCATTTCCTCCAGAGGGGATGGAAAACTTGAGAAATGGGTCAAAATTTCATAAACATTTAGAAGTGAAATAGCAAGGACAGAAGCAGACAAGTTACTTTCAAGCAGTGTAGAGTGTGAGCATGTAGTGCAACTCTGTGGCAACTGCAGTGCTAAACTTAGATTAAAATGCTAAGAAAACTGCTGGTTTTTTTTTTTCACTTCTACATAAAAATAAGACTTTCTTAAATTCCTGATCTTTGCCCACTCACAATAAACTATCAACTAAACTACTTCGGGGTATGTTAAATGCTTAAAAGCACATTTATGCTGAATGTCTCTACTATCAAGGATATAAATATCAAACATAATATAAAATTAACCAGTTTCCTCTTACCTTGTTCTTTCTGAAAACCTTAATGATCACATAACTAAGTTATCTCAGAAATGTAAGAACTGAGGTTGTCAGTAAAGAGCCTTAAAATAAACATTTACTGTTTGAAAACAAAACTTAAAAAATGCAACCACATGCTGAAAAACTGCACACACTTGATGCAAAATAATCTCAGAAAGAGTATGTACTTCCAAATATATCTCTAGTGTTGTTATTTCATCAACTTATTAAAGTATTTCAGTGAGAGCTGACATTCTGTTACTCCTATGCAACAGAACAAGAAACAATAAAATTTTAAGGTATGCCAGGCTAACTTTCTGTTTTTCTTTTGCAGTTTGGAGAATTCAGCACAACTTCATAGTTAATTACAGAAACACACAAGTTACCTTTAAATTATATAGAGTGAAACAGCTTTCCATAATCCAACACAGCCTTTCTCCTCCTTTAGTTGGAGTTCTAGCACTAATGGCATGGGGTGGACACACAGGTAGCGAGGAGAGTAGCAGATTGAGAAAAGCAGAGAACAAGTAAACATGCCTTAACTTCTTGCTTCACTTTTAAAAAATGGGGAGTAAACATTTTTCCCACCCTCCACCCCCAAGAAAAATGGAACATTTCTTAGCAAGTGAAAGAAAACAGGATTCCTCACACTGCAGAAATCCTGATTTTCCTATGGATTTGGCCGTATGTCCCTCCAAACTCCTGCATCACCTGCGGAGATGTGACCCTAAAGCCAAGTGTCATGCTTCTAATGAACGGGCTGCAGAGCCAGGCAATCAGTTCCCCTAAAAAATGCAGCATCTACCAAAAGGACCATGGGGAAAAAAACAGACATGGGAGCTCAAAAGCTTTTGTAAATCATCTTCCAATAAATGTTTTTCAAGAAAAATGGCTTGTAAGCATTAATACTGGCAGAATAATCAACAACTTATGACCATCATTACTATTGTTGCTATATCCCTAGCACTGTGATGTTTTAGGAGGAGAGAAGAGATGCTAAAAGTGAACTAAGAAGGCAACTGAGGGGTATATGTACTCATGATATGAACCCAAATCACTGCTGCCAAAAAACTCAAGCATCCAAAGTTACTGACACCAAAGAGTTCAAACATTCAAGTTACTGAGCTGTGTTTGGAACAAATGACAAGAATTTATGGTCCTTACACAATACGCACAAAGGAAAGTAGCTTTTTATCCCAGACTAGAAAATAACAACACTCATTCAGTTTTCTTTGCAATTTCCCGTTTGCGTTATTTCATTAGGCTCCAGACTTGTCAGGGCTCTGGATCTGGAATTCCTATCTGGATTTTTTTTTTTTTTTTAAAAATCCTTCTCTGGATCCAAACCAAATTCAATAAAGACTGAGTGAGTGTTGGGTAGTGGAAGGAGCCAAGTGCCTTCTCAGGGACAACTATACTTACATCCTTGGCATCAAGGATGATGTATAGTTCAACCACCACTAGCAAATCTATTAATCTATTACACTCTTCACTCTGCTAATTAAGCATCCCTCCCTCCTACCTTTGACTTTCCTGCTTAAACTGTAATCTCTCTGAAACAAAGACACATATATTACTCTGCTCACCGTAATGGACCTCTATTACTATATATTCCCTTAGAAGCACTAGCAGCAATATAAAAATAAGTTTAATAACACACTCAAAATTATGTTTCAGAATAAAACAATGCAGCATATTTGACCTAGAATCAGTGCAGAGGAAGTGAATGGAAAATATTGAACTCTACTCTGATGTGTTATTTCATTTCACTTCTATTACAGATTCCTGACCTGTAAAAATTTCACTTTAAATATCTTTGTTTCATCAGTACAGTTATTTAACATAATTAACTTCACATGACTTACCAAAATTTTCTTCTTGCAGAGCGGGTGAAATAGGGGTAAGACGGTTCAGGAACAGCAGATGCACTTCCCCTTAAAGTAAGAAATTCACCATTATTTTATGGTATTTATTTATTTAAATGGAAACACAAAAAGTGAAGAATATGGAGGTTTTCTTTCAAGCAAAACTAACCTAAGACACTCAAATGTCACAATTTTCCTTATAGAATGGAAATCCACTACCAAATTTGCTGTAACTCTGTCAAGACAGAACTTCAACTCCCTGAAGTTTTCTTTTCATTCAATCTTAATTATATTTCACCTCATTTTCCCTCAAAATATTCTGAATATCCACCCTCTTCCCATATTATGAAAAGTCAAGATATGGTCTTTGCAGCATGAGAAATCAACTACAAAACAAACAAGAACCAACAAAAAAACCCCCAAAAAACTGAAAAAACACTCCCCAAAAGCACAACAACAAAACCCCACCCCACAAACCAATACAAAACCCCAAATAAACAAAAAGATGTGACTAGCTAGATCTTTGCCACATTAAATCTGTCAACATATAGACCAGTCTTTTAATTCTATGTATGGGCACATTGGATTTTGCACATACACTGCAACAAAGGGCAACCTTATACAAGAAGATATTTTACTCTTGTATCTAATAGAGTTTATCAGACAAATTACTTTGTCTTATTCCATTTCCTTATATCAGACTGATACCCTTGGTCTGTGTCTGACCAGATGCAATGCAATTTCATAAAATCCCATCACAAGCAGAGCCACAGTACTACAAGTTATTTTGAGCCTTTAGGTTAGCACATGACCCCCATCTCCTTTACTTTCTGACAGCAAGTTACAACTACGTGCCATATATTCCATTAACCAGAAAAAAAAAGGAAAAAAGGTATGTTTGAAATTAAGGAACAGGTATACCAAATTCTGATTCTGCATTTTCAGTGAAGTCTGACTTCCCCATAGCACTGTACCTATTGCTTGTTCCATGGCTATGTCACCAAGCTATGTGTGGTTCAACTATTAACTGCTTTTATTTCAAATCTGTGAGATTAACAACAAAGTAGCATAAATATTAATCAGAAGAGAGCAGTGCAAAGTAGACACCTGCTTTATTCAATCCTTCATTAGCCTGAACAGTATGATTGTCATCAGCTGATACTAGGAAAAGTATCTAACAACATTTTAAGAATTAAATTATATATGTTTTTAAAGCTTTCTTATGTATTCTAAGGCCTGGTCTCTTCACTAATTTCTGTAAATGTTTTTTAGAAGATCCACTACCTACTTATGAAGAGAACTTACTGTTGTGCATCTGTATTTAATCTGCGTGGGATCTTTCTCTTGACTGAACTCTTTTTTGACAGTAGAGCTTGGTGCTGATGTTGCTCCCCGGGAGTGTCATGTGGTTCCAGGAAAGACTTAGCTTCTTTATTCTGAAGGTTGGTGTTTTTTCCCTTGTGAACACAGTCCTCTTTGGATGTAGCAGAACTTTCAAGAGACTGAGAAGTATCTTTCTGCAACAACAGTTAATTGTTAAAAGATTTCCAACTCAAAAACCTGCAAGTTATAAAGTAACTTTTAAAGAAAGAGAACAATTTACGCTACCTTGTGAAAGTCCTATCTAGCAGACATTATCTTCTAATCATATTAATAAGATAATTTCTGTCTAGAAAGTGACAGTGAGCATGTTGCAATAGTTGCTGCTCCCACATTCTAATTTCCATTAGGTTATCCAGTCAGTCAAACTAGTAACTTTTAAACAGTTACACAGTTTTATGGAGGGCTGCCATCACACTTTCAGAAAAGCACTGAATCATTGCTTTTAAAAAAGTACTAAATTATAACTTACAAAAATTTTGCTCCCAAAATAGCAAATGAAGTTAACCAAGAGACAATGTAACTAGATTCTGTCTTCAGATGGCAAATTCTCCATTCTAATTATGATCATAGCTTCTTTAAGGGCTATAGCATTAATTCTCAAACTCTGTACCTGAACAAGTTCTGCTTCTGAGGCTTCTTCAGCTGCACTGCTACAGCTGATGTACCTTATGGCACTGATGATTCCCTGCACAGCAATGCGCTTGTGCTCCCTGTAGTGCAAGTCTTCCATCTCCCTCCCCATCTCACCTATCGCTTTCAGAACTGACTCAACTGCAAAACAAGACATTTCCACAAACAAGTTTTAAAGAACTACAGTAAAAACCAAAATGTCTGAATGTAAGGGTTGAAAGAAAAATTGTTACTAAAAATTAATTTGATTTAAGATTGTATTTTTGGAGAATTTTTCATCTTTTTGTTGTTCACATCACGTTGATAAAATGTAAACAATAAACCTTTTTATCTCACAAGCATCTTTAGTATGCATTATCAGATACCACAATTTCTGTTTCAGGTGAAATTTCTAATCCACTGTATTCTTCAGTGTAACTATCTGCAATTCTGATTTAGCAGAATGAATCAGAGTAAAACTGTTGGGCAGATCTGTAGCTCCTGTGAGCTGCTACAGTTCTCCTGCAGCTAGTGGTGCCATACTTTCTGTAAGATGAGGATTTAGCCTATGATACATTTAATCATGAAAGGGAGTTTTTCATAAATGACATTACAAGTTTGTGTAATCATTAACAGCAACTGATGGTTTAAATGCTTGGAGGAAGACTGAACTGAAAGAGGCTACAAATATTAAAGATGTTTGATTGTATGATACCTTTATTGTTTTTACAATATTTCAAAAAGTTATTTGGAGGTCGTGGAAAAGGATAATATCCACCAATGACAGTTTTCTTCATTTGATCAGCTTCACTTTGTGTTTTAGTCCACTGAATGAAGTTTTTCACTTTGGTATCCTTGGTGTACGGCTGACCCTTGTGCCATCCTTTTGAAACAAAAATAATCAGGTGTCAAAACCAAAGCAGGTTACTGTCACTCATTCTCTTCTTGAAACTATCCTGAATACTTATGTAATAAAAACAAAATAAGAAAAATTGGACTAGAGAATACACAAGACATCTTTCTGCTAGTCAACAGTGTTTTTTGAAATGAGTATCTTGAATTCCTTGACTCACATGTGCATTAACCCAGCCCCACAGCCCTTCACAGACATCATACATAAAGCCCTGCACATTGGGAAAGATGGAACACAACAGCTCTCCAAATATTTGGTGAAAAACATTAGCTAAGGTAAATTTAGGACAACTGTACCAATTTATTTATTTAATCGGGAAATCTGTAAGCCAGAAAAGCTGCAAGTGATTTTTAATGTTTTTAAAGAAGAGGTAATCTGCATTGCTACACTAGCAAAGGATTAAAACATTTTGAAAGAATTAGTAAACATATGAATTAACTTAATCCTGCTTATGTACTTTCCTAAAGATATACCCATGAATGCCTCACAAGAATGTAACTGGGCTCTTTCTTTTTGTATTGTGTTTCACTATTAACTCAAAGTCATTTCTGACAGGGAGACTAATACTATGCACTGATTATTTTGTTGCAAAATGAAAACACCCTTTCCAAAGAAATAAGATGAGAACTACATAAAACTGAAACTAGTTTAAGTTACCTGTAATGAAAATTTGACTTTCATTTGAAGTCGTAAGGTAAACTGTGCTGGAGGGATTCTCAGTGGGGTCCCGCACCACTCTCATCTGTGTACACACCAAATACGTCACTGGAGGAAAAGACAAAACCATCAGCTTTTTTCCCCATATTTCACTGATTTTAGAGTGTCAAGGCTGACACACAGTGGATTAATTTTAAGTGCTCTAAAAAAGATGGGTTGGTTTCTTGACCCTGCTAATGCTTCAGCATGTATTGAGCCTCAGATATAAACTACAATATGGAGATGTAATTAAATTTTCAATTTAATAATTGTGCAGGGAAATTTCAGCATACATATTAGGACTAAAAGATAAGATACCTCATCAGTTAAGATATCAATGGAACAAATAGTAAAAATATAGATATTAGATAGCTGTATTTCCTAAGGATAAAAAGCATAAACCCATGGAAAGCACAAGAACTCATGACATGCCACTGCAAAACTCCTAGAGTACAAACTCATTCCTTTGTTAATATCTCAGTTAAACACTGGAATGTCATTTTTTGCCGTTTCCCCAGAACACTCAAGATGAATGCAGCCAAAATCTTAACAGGGTTGTGCAGCTGGTCCTGTATCATATGATGTAAAAAATGCATGACCCTAACCAATGTTAATGGAAGGATGAGTGCTTGGGGAAGAGAAAGAAGGCAAGAACTATTTAAAGCTCTTTTAAAATCCTTAATTAAGGATTCCCCAATCTGAAATTCATCATTCTTAGTTCACATGCAATAAGTTAACACAGGTGGATGACGACCACTGTTCAGCCAAAAAGTTTTTATTCAAAGAAATGAAGCTTTTCCATTTTCCCCTCTCCCACCCTCCAATGCTCTTAAATTATTCCTGTCTATACAAAAAAATACTTCTCCACAGAGCAAAAGGAGTAATAGATTTGACCAGCTTCATTCTCTATTCGCTTCTGATGCAAGAGATGTTGCCCCAAGTGCTTCACTTAAGTTTCTGTTTGAAATTAATGAGATGAGATGAGCCCTAGGCAGAGCTGCCCTTCTATTTGTACAGACTAAGTGGCAGATTGCAGTATGGTAAGGGTTTCAAATAGGTAATTTTTTTAAAAAAACTTGAATTTGTGATCAACTTTTTCTGTTTGAGGAGATAAACCGTGGCAATTTTTTATTCACTGGCAATTACACTCAGAATTTGAAATTACCATCCAATTAGATAAACACTATAAAATATTATTAATTATTATTCTAGGAATAAATACTTGGGTGAATATGCTCAAACACATCCGGCTGAGAGGTTGCAAATAATTCCAGTATGAATGGTTGCTCTGATGTCCCATCAATGGCATGTGCCCAGCGATAGAGCCAGAAGTCTTCACCATGTTCTAGATAAACAAATATAAAGAAAAATATATAAGCATTAATTTGGAAAGTGAAAAACTGTTTGATAAATTCTGGAAGGCATATTTATAGAAAAACCTCTCTTTCTTGCTCGTTCAGCCCTTCCCACAAATGTCACAAGACCAATAACATCACAGGAATGATTGTTTGGTAAGTCATCGAGTTCTGACCTAGAATGAAACCAGAAGGAAAGTGTGGGTATTTGTTACCAACAGAACATAAAGCTTTCTCACAAACTTCCCAAAAAAACATTTTCAATTAACACTCAGTATAATGCAGTGAAATTTACGTTAACACCCAATAAAATTCCATTTTACCTTGTGATAAATCGATATTTAACTTCAGGTAATCCCCACTCTGGCTTAACCATTTCTTCTGGAATAATACTTATTTTAGTAGGAGGGTCTCGAACATTAAGGCTGATTTCTGACAAAGACAAAAAAAGTAACATTTAAGGCATGAATACAAATAAAAACACTCAAACTTAAAAAAAAACACCCAACCAACCAACCAACCAAACAGGGTAAAGTTTCTTAAATGAAGTATTCCAACTTTTTTCACTGCTTGTAAAATTTAATCATTTTCTCTTTGTTTTCATCAAAACAAAGGAATTCAGGTACAGTGTTCAACAGTGCAATTTTATAATCTGAGCAATATTAAACTTTACAATTCCCTACAAGAGCAAATTAGTCCAACCTAACCAGATATTTTAAAATCAGGAACTAATACTATAATACTGTACTTTTTATGCTAGCTTCACTCTCAAATGTCACCAAGATCTAAAACTGGCTTGCAGTGAAGTAAACCAGAAGACCAAACTAGGAGATGAGAACTTCCACATCTGATACCAGTTGATATGACAGAAATATGCCATGGCCACAGAGGAAAACAAAAGGTCTTCTCATATGTGTTCTATGGGACTTGAAAAAACCAATTTGTTTAGCAGATTGTTTAGATGCTGAATAACAAATGTGGTGGAGCACAGGGGGAAGTGAGGGGTTCTGCAATCAGATAAAAAATACAGAAGGAATGGCTTCAGCATCTAGAACACAGAAAGTGGTACTCTATTGTCTCTCATAATAAGGCAAATCTTGCTGGTAGGAAAATGATTCTGATGAAGTTTCTATGAAATGCTTTGGTTTGGGCAAGGGGTTATTCAAATGCACCCAGAAAAGTAATTAAATATGTATAAATAATGTATACAAACATTTATATAATTCTATCTGGCCCCTCTCCCTAGTGGTGCAACATTAGGAAGGTGTTACTCTTGAAATGAGATCCTGTACTAAAGAATTGTCTTTTGGCTGCTGCTTTCTAGAAACGTATTCAGAGGACAATCATGGTTTTGCATATGGCGTTTTAGGGCAGTATCTCACAGAAAATTCCTGAAAACAAAACTTTTGTGTGCATCAAAACTATCTTTCAATTGTTTCACCATTTTGAGAGTACATGAAAGTCATCTACTCAACTCAGGACTAAGACCTGGGATGATTCATAAAGTAAGGTCAGCCCAGGCTATTTGAAGCAGCAGTTTTCATCAGTACTACGCAAATTCAGTGATCTGTGCAATGCACACGTTGCCTAGCAGTGTAATTCAAGGTGTTGCTACTAACTATTCAAGCTTTGGAGGTTTTAGGTCCTGAAACAACACCTCTCAGCATGCCATACAATGCTGCAGCTGCAAACAGAAGCAAGCAATACAGAACTCACTTCACAGAAATCTAGGGAGATGGCAAAATCATACCTTCTTGCATGAACTCTTAATTTGGAAAACCCTTTCCCTTTCGGCCTCAGTAACCCTCCAGATATATCTTACAACATTTACAGGTGAATAGCTGAAAAGATGTGAAGGAATTACAAGTTGGAAATAGATGAAAAAAAGTAATGGATACTTTAGCAATTCAGTGTAGCTGACTGCTTTCACTAGCTGGCTGAAGAACTTCTGGAGCACTCATGCGTGCTTAAAAAGCATCCTAAAATATTGTCCCATATCGGGCATATATAGAGATATTTATAATAAAAGAGTAATCAGCAAAGCACTAAATTTTACTTCATCTGAACAAAAAAATGCAATAGAAGTTGGGTAAAATCAGTTTTATAACTGATCTAGAAAGGTTTCTGGATATTCTATTCCCTTTAGACTCTCCTCCTGCTGGATACATGGGCACAAGACCCACCAATGCATGGTATTATGTGCTGTGTATATTCACATTAAAGCAAAATCTTGAGCTTTGTGCTGAGGAAAGAAATAAAAGGTTCTACAATGATATAAACTAAAAATTGTTAATTTCTACAGTTCAACCACAGCCTGAAAATAAACTGTGGCACCTTACTATAGAATGAATGTTAATTCTTCTGTTACACATTTATTACCATTTACAGCCCATTGGCCTAATTTTCTACCTTGATCTCTTTATTAACATTTCTACCCCAGTAATGTTTGCAGAAATCAGAAGTGTATTGTGAATGAGTCCCCTCAGATGGCATTTTTTATTCTGTCCTTTTCCTGTATAAAGGTTTTCTGGCAATTATAGTTGTTTGGGCTGGTTTGTAATCATCATCAACTTCTCATACAAGCTTCCTTTGCAGGCTAAACATGTCTCTCCCCTGCCAACTCCTCACAAACACTTCCGAGATGAAGATCTGGTTTTAAGGCAAATATACATTAGGCAGAGAAAATACTGCTTCTAGCAGTAAAAAGATTGTTTATTTTTGGGTGCTGTAGCAAAATTCCACATTAGGAAACTGTCACCGTTAGTAAGCTACATTGACCTTCACCAACACCAAACTAACTGTATTTGTTATTTCAAGGAAGTTATCTGAATTTTCTGAATGTTGGCTGTCATTTTGTTCTGAGTACAAAAGCAAAAAAGGGGAAAGGACTCATACTGAGCAAAGGAAGAGAGGTGAAAAAAAACCCTCGGCCCAATCCAGCTGGAAAAGGCTATTACTGTTATACTGCAGCACTTGGGTTTATGTGGTCTTCCTTTGAGTATCTGTCATGCTAAACAACTGCAAGTAAGAAAATACTTCCTCATTGCCAAGGAATATTCGTCAGCCTGCCTGGATGAGCTCTTGTGCAACCTGCTGTAGGTGAACCTGCTTTAGCAGGGGGTTGGACTACATGATCTCCAGAGGTCCCTTCCAACCCCCACCATTCTGTGACTTGGATATAGGCTCTCCTGCGGTGCTGCTGTTTCAGGACAGACCACAGTCATCAATGCAACTTCTTATTCAGTGGACCTCTGCAGGTACTTTGGGCCTGGACCATATACACTAAAAGCTAAAGCCAGATGAGGTGACAATGTGCTTCAAGGACCTGAAAGAAGGTGTGAGCAGTGCACAAACAATACCTGTATTATTAAATCAGAAAGTAGAATCAGATTAAAATGCAGTACCAGAGGCCTGTCTTTATGTTCCCAATAAATAAAAAAAACTAATCCCTGATTTCAAGTATTTATTTTTAAAATACAGGTTTTTAACTAATCATGGCAATAAACTTTGTAGACATGATCCAAACATAAACAAGGAACAATAAGAATATGGATTCTAAGACACCCTTCAGACTAATATGTAAGGATATATACCTTAGTTAGTCTCAGCAATGGATCACTTTATTTTATTTCTATGAAGAGCTACCTTTTTACAGCTGTATTTCACTGAATCAAAACAGATTGCTGCAATACTTAACCAATTGTAGCAAATCTCTTCATCTGTGAATCCCCTGGGGTTGGCTGTGTTTTAAATGGGTAACTGGTTTTGATAGCATACTGTTCAAGAAGCAGTACCGTGCCAACCTTCATACTGTTATACCATTCAGGACATAACGAGTTCCACAGAACCATTGACATCATGCCTGAGCCATCAGCAACTTCAAAGTATGCCTAAAGGGAGACAAAATATAGTCATCTTTTATTTATCACCATTCTGGTATGTGTTTATTTTGTGCATCAGCTACAGGAATCATGAACAATTTCTCTAATAATACAAATGGATACAGAGTACATTCCAAAACTTGTATTGAATACTAGAGCTGAAGAAATCCCTCATTTCCCCAGAAGAATTCTTTCCCAACTACCCCAGCCCAAACTCTTCTCTTTCCAGTGCTCGGTAATGGTGGGTGACACAAGTTTCACTTCATGTTTTTTGGAGGAAGCTGGGGAAATATCATGCACAAGACACAATACTGAAAAGGTTCTTCTTTATCAGAGAGAATGCTGTTATTTAGGGTAACATTCCAAAATATGCATGAATGGAAATAATTTTACAAGTCAAGATGTTATGGAACCATTTGCTAAACATTTTTGATCAAAGCATGACACACTGCAACCACTATCCACTATAAAACCAGATAAACCACTATCTTTTCATTGGTTTAGTGGACAACAGTAGTATTGGGTTGATGGTTGGACTTGATGATCTTAGAGGTCTTTTGCAACCTTAATGATTCTATGACTATGACTGAAGTTTTTCTCATGTCAAATATTTCTACCCAAAGGTTTTTAAACTGGGCAAACTTTGAATCCATAACCAAGCAGCTCACCGAGCAGTGAGACAGATTTTTAAGCACTGTTGTAATGGTCTTAAAAGGTAGCAATCCACTGAAGAAAAAATCTCAGCTCTATCAAAATGCTTAATTTTATCCACTCATCTGCCAGCTTCAATCAATCACGTGCTTTTGTTCATACTGCCATCCACTCTTCTTAGAGCATCACCATTCCTGAACATATCTAACACTTTGTGTGTTTTTTTCCCCCCTTGCTATTTCTGAAATCTTTTCCTTATTTGAAGTTCAGTACAGAGAATATGCAAATCAACACTTGTCAGTTCATTCCAGTATTCCTAATCAGTAATGAATCATGCAGCCTGGAAAGTAAACCCTAGAATCATAGAATTTTGTGTTATCCCCTTGTTTTTTATATAATAATAATTCAACACATGACACTATCTAAAGGAGGAATGCAAAAAGCATGTATAACCTGTCTCCTAACTTCTTGAACTAAATCAGGTCTGGGCATTGATACTAGACCCACTACCAGGCAACATGACTGACGGACTGCCATGAAAGTTTGGGGTACCATCTACACTGTCTACTGAGAAGCACCTCCAAGTAAAAAGACCCAGATTTATGTTCATGTGCAGAGGAATGGAAACTTGGAATAAGAGAACCTGCAGCCCTTCATTAGGACATTTCATACTTCTCTCCCCCCATGGAGGAATACATCTGAGTTACTGGAGCTCTCTGCAAAGTGTTGCCCTCCTGCACAGGCCTGGCTGGGATGGAGTTTATTTTCTTTGTCCCAGCTTGCACAGTGCTGTGCTTTCCATCTGTGACTGAGGTAGTGTTGCTACCACACTGATGTTTCAGTGGCTGCTGATCACGTTGCTTGCACGGTGTCAAGGTTTTTCTCTGCTTCTCACCCTGCTACCCCAGCAAGTAAGCTGTGGATGGACAAGAGGCTGGGAGAGGGATGCACCTGAGATAGCCAACCTGAACTGGCCCAGGGAATAGCCCATGTCACCTAACATTGTGCTCAGATATAAAACGAGCTGCTAGCCTTCCTGAACTACCCACTGTTAGAGACTGGCTGGACACTGGTCTGCTGATGAGAGGTGGTGAGCAATTGCCTCTGCATCACTTGTTTGCCTCTTCCCTTTCACCTCATTAAACAGTCTTTATTTCAACTCATGGGTTTTTCCTCACTTTTGCTATTCCAATTCTCTCCCTAGCTCCCTTAGAGGGGGCAGCGGTGAGCAAATGACCAGCTGGTGGCTGCTTACTTGCTGGCTGGAACCAAGCCACCACACCTCCTGTTTCCGTTTCCAAGAAGCTCTACGCAAAAATATCACAAGTAAGAGATATTAGGAAAATCATTAAGGATTTTCACTAAAAAAATATCTGGCAGTCAGCAGGTGAGAGAGTTAGGGAATACAAATTGCTAAATTTTATATAAATGTTAATTTTTTTTTTTGACAATACAGACTAACTTCCAAAGCATAGAGGTGAGAAACGTTTCAGCTGTTAAGCTACTAAAAACTCCAAATATATTTTTTCTGCACAAAAACCTCAATGGAACTATAGTACCTGAAACACATCCACCCAAATTGTACATGTGATCACCAAATTCACCATTTCCTACTCTAATGGGCTCAGCATTTTTGTAAAGGTAGCATTTTTTATATAAAGTACTGTAACACAAATCTTAACTTTATGTGCTTACTATATGGGAATAATGATTTCTAAATATCCTACAGCTATTTGTTTAAGTGTTAACCTACGTATGTGTCCCTCTTTACCTGATAAGGCATATCCAGTTTTTTCTCTGGTTTCCCGTAGTACCTTAGTCTAGACTTGTGCAGGATTCTCACAAGAAGTGGATGGAAGTGAAGTCTGCTTCTCCAGGTCATTTCCAGCTGACCGAGAGAAGTCAGCTTGGAGACTAAGGTTAAGAAAAAGAAAAAAAAAGAAAAAAAGACCAAGAAAGAGGTTCGTGATAGAACCATTTAAGTTTTCAAGAGTAAAGTGCACAGACCAGGATATCATGTGTATTTTCTTAATGTTTCTAACATTTTAAAATGCTCCTTTGCTCATACTATTCACCACTGTTCTAAGCTACCTGCACACAGCATAGTTTTGTTTTGTTGGTTTTAATTGAGAGTGATGACGTTTAAAATGACACAGAAGTGTTGTCAGATGAGCAGAAGACCTACAACAGATGTAGGCATTAGCCTACAAGTGCATCACACTTGTGCAAAAGTCCTGCTTATACCTCCCTGCTCACCAGGCGTTGTGGACAGGCCTGAGCCCGTCAACACGGACCATATTTTGGGTGGCAGCTTCTGGGTGCAAGCATTGAGTCTCACAGAACAGCCCAGAGACTACTGCTGGAATAGATGTTTTTGACACCTCATAAGACTGGGCACAAACACCACAGCTATGTATTTTCAGTTAAAGTTTGATACAAGTTTAAAAAACCTTCACAAAACAACACGAACACATAAACTGCTCTCCTATGGAAACAGGCTGAGAGAGATGGGGTTGTTCAGCCTAAAGAGAAGGCTCCGGGGAGACCTTATGGTGGCTTTTCAATGCTTAAAGGGGGCTTATAACAAAGATGGGGACAATCTTTTTAGCAGGACAAAGGGGAATGGGTTTTAAACCAAAAGGTGGTGGATTTTGACAAGATATAAGGAAGCCACATCTTACACTGAGTGTGGTGAAACAGTGGCACAGGTTGCCCAAAGAGGTGGTAGAAGCCATATCTCCGGAATGATTCCCAGTGAGGTTGGACAGGGCTCTGGGCAACCTGCTCTAGTTGGAGCTGTCCTGACTCCCTGCAGGGGGGCTGGACTAGAGGACCTTGAAAGGTCCCTTCCAACATAAAGCGCAGTATGACTCTATAACTGTGATCCCTATGGCACGTTCATATTGGTGCCTAATGCCACCAGAGGGTCACTTCTGACCAGGGAGCTCAGTGGCACAACCATGCCAACGCGTGCATCACCAACGCCAACGCGTGCACCACCAGCGCTAACGGCTGTACCTTCTGATCTCTGAGGGCACCTTCGGCCAGCTCCAGCAGCGCGGGCCTCCCCAGGGGGCTGGTTTCCACCTACACTGCCCTTCCCCTGCCCGGGCCGGTTCCCACCTCCGCTCCTTTCCTCTACGGCCGCCTCCTCTCCGCTTACCGTCGACGTCCACGCGCGCCTGGGGCTTGTCCACCACCCACACGTCTCCGTAGGGGTCCTCGTTGTTCCAGAGCGGCAGGTAACACTTCTTCTCACCGCGGAGGGGCGACGGGCGGCGGCGGGGCGGTCCGGGGGGGTTCCCGGGGG